>NC_092234.1:36664202-36894202 GCF_036320965.1 Panulirus ornatus | reverse complement strand
TTCATTAGAAAAGGGGGTGACTGCATTGTTGACTGGTTGGTAAAGATATTTAATATATGTATGACTCATGGTGAGGTGCCTGAGGATTGGGGGAATGCTTGCATATTGCTATTGTACAAAGGCAAAGGGGATAAAAGTGAGTGCTCAAATTACAGAGGCATAAGTTTGTTGAGTATTCGTGGGAAATTATATGGGAGGGTATTGATTGAGAGGGTAAAGGCATGTACAGAGCATCAGATTGGGGAGGAGCAGTGTGGTTTCAGAAGTGGTAGAGGATGTGTGGATCAGGTGTTTGCTTTGAAGAATGTATGTGAGAAATACTTAGAAAAGCAAATGGATTTGTTTGTAGCATTTATGGATCTGGAGAAGGCTTATGATAGAGTTGATAGAGATGTTCTGTGGAAGGTATTAAGAATATATGGTGTGCGGGGCAAGTTGGTAGAAGCAGTGAAAAGTTTCTATCGAGGATGTAAGGCATGTGTGCGTGTAGGAAGAGAAGAAAGTGATTGGTTCTCAGTGAATGTAGGTTTGCGGCAGGGATGTGTGATGTCTCCATGGTTGTTTGATTTGTTTGTGGATGGGGTTGTTAGGGAGGTGAATGCAAGAGTTTTGGAAAGAGGGGCAAGTATGCAGTCTGTTGTGGATGAGAGAGCTTGGTAAGTGAGACATTTGTTGTTCGCTGATGATACATCGCTGGTGGTTGATTCGTGTGAGAAACTGCAGAAGCTGGTGACAGAGTTTGGTAAAGTGTGTGAAAGAAGAAAGCTGAGAGTAAATGTGAATAAGAGCAAGGTTATTAGGTACAGTAGGGTCGAGGGACAAGTCAACTGGGAGGTAAGTTTGAATGGAGAAAAACTGGAGGAAGTGAATTGTTTTAGGTATCTGGGAGTGGATTTGGCAGCGGATGGAACTATGGAAGCGGAAGTGAATCATAGGGTGGGGGAGGGGCGAAAGATCTGGGAGCGTTGAAGAATGTGTGGAAGTCGAGAACGTTATCTCGGAAAGCAAAAATGGGTATGTTTGAAGGAATAGTGGTTCCAACAATGTTATATGGTTGCGAGGCGTGGGCTATAGATAGAGTTGTGCGGAGGAGGGTGGATGTGCTGGAAATGAGATGTTTGAGGACAATATGTGGTGTGAGGTGGTTTGATGGAGTAAGTAATAATTTAGTAAGAGAGATGTTTGGTAATAAAAAGAGTGGTTGAGAGAGCAGAAGAGGGTCCTTTGAAATGGTTCGGTCACATGGAGAGAATGAGTGAGGAAAGATTTACCAAGAGGATGTATGTGTCAGAGGTGGAGGGAACGAGGAGAAGTGGGAGACCAAATTAGAGGTGGAAAAAAGGAGTGAAAAAGATTTTGTGAGTGATCGAGGCCTGAACATGCAGGAGGGAGAAAGGCGTGCAAGGAACAGGATGAATTGGAACGATGTGGCATGCCGGGGTCGACGTGCTGTCAATGGATTGAACCAGGGCATGTGAAGCGTTTGGGATAAACCATAGAAAGTTCTGTGGGACCTGGATGCGGAAAGGGAGCTGTGGCTTCGGTGCATTATACATGACAGGTAGAGACTGAGTGTGAACGAACGTGGCCTTCGTTGTCTTTTCCTAGCGCTACCTCGCGCACATGCGGGGGGAGGGGGCTGTCATTTCATGTCTGGCGCGGTGGCAACGGGAATGAATAAGGGCAGACTGTATGAATTATGTACGTGTGTATATATGCATATGTCTCTGTGTGTATATATATGTATACGTTGAGATGTATAGGTATGTATATGTGCGTGTGTGGACGTGTATGTATATACATGTGTATGTATGTGGGTGGGTTGGGCCATTCTTTCGTCTGTTTCCTGCGATACCTCGCTAACGCGGGAGACAGCGACAAAGTATGATATATAAGAAAAATGTATTTATATATATATATATATATATATATATATATATATATATATATATATATTTTTTTTTTTTTTTTTTTTTTTTGCTTTGTCGCTGTCTCCCGCGTTTGCGAGGTAGCGCAAGGAAACAGACGAAAGAAATGGCCCAACCCACCCCCATACACATGTATATACATACGTCCACACACGCAAATATACATACCTACACAGCTTTCCATGGTTTACCCCAGACGCTTCACATGCCTTGATTCAATCCACTGACAGCACGTCACCCCCGGTATACCACATCGCTCCAATTCACTCTATTCCTTGCCCTCCTTACACCCTCCTGCATGTTCAGGCCCCGATCACACAAAATCTTTTTCACTCCATCTTTCCACCTCCAATTTGGTCTCCCTCTTCTCCTCGTTCCCTCCACCTCCGACACGTATATCCTCTTGGTCAATCTTTCCTCACTCATTCTCTCCATGTGACCAAACCATTTCAAAACACCCTCTTCTGCTCTCTCAACCACGCTCTTTTTATTTCCACACATCTCTCTTACCCTTACGTTACATACTCGATCAAACCACCTCACACCACACATTGTCCTCAAACATCTCATTTCCAGCACATCCATCCTCCTGCGCACAACTCTATCCATAGTCCACGCCTCGCAACCATACAACATTGTTGGAACCACTATTTCTTCAAACATACCCATTTTTGCTTTCCGAGATAATATATATATATATATATAATCACATAAGGACGTCCAACCGCAAGGATTCGAATCGCTGCCATTTGTATGTGAACTGAGTACCCTTACTTATAGACTATGGAGCTCCATAGCCTATTAGTTAGCGTTTCCAGCTCCCACACCTGCGGTATAACTTCGAATTCTTGTTGTTGAAGATCTCATTGCACTTTATTCTTGTGTGTGTGTGTGTTTATATATTTATTATTTTTTTTTTATTATACTTTGTCGCTGTCTCCCGCGTTTGCGAGGTAGCGCAAGGAAACAGACGAAAGAAATGGCCCAACCCCCCCCCCCCATACACATGTATATACATACGTCCACACACGCAAATATACATACCTACACAGCTTTCCATGGTTTACCCCAGACGCTTCACATGCTTTGATTCAATCCACTGACAGCACGTCAGCCCCGGTATACCACATCGATCCAATTCACTCTATTCCTTGCCCTCCTTTCACCCTCCTGCATGTTCAGGCCCCGATCACACAAAATCTTTTTCACTCCATCTTTCCACCTCCAATTTGGTCTCCCTCTTCTCCTCGTTCCCTCCACCTCCGACACATATATCCTCTTGGTCAATCTTTCCTCACTCATCCTCTCCATGTGCCCAAACCACTTCAAAACACCCTCTTCTGCTCTCTCAACCACGCTCTTTTTATTTCCACACATCTCTCTTACCCTTACGTTACTCACTCGATCAAACCACCTCACACCACACATTGTCCTCAAACATCTCATTTCCAGCACATCCATCCTCCTGCGCACAACTCTATCCATAGCCCACGCCTCGCAACCATACAACATTGTTGGCACCACTATTCCTTCAAACATACCCATTTTTGCTTTCCGAGATAATGTTCTCGACTTCCACACATTCTTCAAGGCCCCCAGAATTTTCGCCCCCTCCCCCACCCTATGATCCACTTCCGCTTCCATGGTTCCATCCGCTGCCAGATCCACTCCCAGATATCTAAAACACTTCACTTCCTCCAGTTTTTCTCCATTCAAACTCACCTCCCAATTGACTTGACCCTCAACCCTACTGTACCTACTCTTAACTTTCTTCTTCCACACACTTTACCAAACTCAGTCACCAGCTTCTGCAGTTTCACACATGAATCAGCCACCAGCGCTGTGTCATCAGCGAACAACAACTGACTCACTTCCCAAGCTCTCTCATCCCCAACAGACTTCATACTTGCCCCTCTTTCCAAAACTCTTGCATTTACCTCCCTAACAACCCCATCCATAAACAAATTAAACAACCATGGAGACATCACACACCCCTGCCGCAAACCTACATTCACTGAGAACCAATCACTTTCCTCTCTTCCTACACGTACACATGCCTTACATCCTCGATAAAAACTTTTCACTGCTTCTAACAACTTTCCTCCCACACCATATATTCTTAATACCTTCCACAGAGCATCTCTATCAACTCTATCGTATGCCTTCTCCAGATCCATAAATGCTACATACAAATCCATTTGCTTTTCTAAGTATTTCTCACATACATTCTTCAAAGCAAACACCTGATCCACACATCCTCTACCACTTCTGAAACCACACTGCTCTTCCCCAATCTGATGCTCTGTACATGCCTTCACCCTCTCAATCAATACCCTCCCATATAATTTACCAGGAATACTCAACAAACTTATACCTCTGTAATTTGAGCACTCACTCTTATCCCCTTTGCCTTTGTACAATGGCACTATGCAGGCATTCCGCCAATCCTCAGGCACCTCACCATGAGTCATACATACATTAAATAACCTTACCAACCAGTCAACAATACAGTCACCCCCTTTTTTAATAAATTCCACTACAATACCATCCAAACCTGCTGCCTTGCCGGCTTTCATCTTCCGCAAAGCTTTCACTACCTCTTCTCTGTTTACCAAATCATTTTCCCTAACCCTCTCAATTTGCACACCACCTCGACCAAAACACCCTATATCTGCCACTCTATCATCAAACACATTCAACAAACCTTCGAAATACTCACTCCATCTCCTTCTCACATCACCACTACTTGTTATCACCTCCCCATTTGCGCCCTTCACTGAAGTTCCCATTTGCTCCCTTGTCTTACGCACTTTATTTACCTCCTTCCAGAACATCTTTTTATTCTCCCTAAAATTTAATGATACTCTCTCACCCCAACTCTCATTTGCCCTTTTTTTCACCTCTTGCACCTTTCTCTTGACCTCCTGTCTCTTTCTTTTATACATTGCATTTTTTCCCTGCAAAAATCGTCCAAATGCCTCTCTCTTCTCTTTCACTAATACTCTTACTTCTTATGTATATATATATATATATATATATATATATATATATATATATATATATATATATATATATACTTATATATATATATATATATATATATATATATATATATATATATATATATATATATATATATATATTTATATTTATACTCTTCGCCATTTCTCACGTTAACAAGGTAGCATTAAGAACAGAGGACTGAGCGTTTGAGGGAATATCCTTACTTGGCCACCTTCTGTGTCCCTTCTTTTGGAAAATTAAAGACAAGAGGGGAGGATTTTCAGCCCCCTGTTCCCTCCCCTTTTAGTCGCCTGAGATATATATCCTCTCTGCCAACCTTTCCTTACTCACTCTTTCCATATGTCCAACCATTTCAGCACACCCTTTTCAGCTCTCTTAAGTACACTCTATTACCGCACATCTCTCTTACCCTTTCATTCATCACACGATCAAACCACCTCACACCATCTGTTGTACTCAAATATTTCATTTCCAATATATTCATCCTTCCTCCTGTACATAGCCCATGCCTCGAACCCATATGATATTGTTAGGACAACTATTCCTTTAAACATACCTATATTTGCCCTCCCAGATAACGTTTTCTCCACACATTCTTCAGCTTTCCCAGAACCTTATCCCCCTCACCCATTATACGACTCGCTGCCACTTCCATGCTTCCATTCGCTGCCGTGTTCACTCCCAGATATGCAAAACACTTCAAATCCCTCAAGTTTGCTCCATTTAAATTTATTTCCCAACTAACCTGTCCCTCAACCCTGCTGAACCTAATAACCTGGCTTTTAGTCACATATACCGTCAACTTCCTCCTTTTAAACTCTAATTCAGACTCAGTCACCAACTTCTGCAGTGTCTCACTTAAATCAGCCATTATTGCTATATCATCAGCAAATGATATATATATATATATATATATATATATATATATATATATATATATATATATATATATATATATCTATATATATATATATATATATATATATATATATATATATATATATATATATATATAATATGTATGTGACTGAGCAGGTTTTTTGCTTGATCGTATGCTGGTCTCCCAGCATTTCAAGACGTTCCTACGACCCTTGTCTAGGGTGTACTCTGGTAGTACTCGCTGGTGGGGCATCAACGCTGGCAGCTTGGGTAATGAAATTAGTTCCTGTTATGCTTGTTAACATGGGTTCTCTTGATACACCGTTTAATGAAGAGATGCAACGAGAAAAAAATGATGAGGAGAGAGAGAGAGAGAGAGAGAGAGAGAGAGAGAGAGAGAGAGAGAGAGAGAGAGAGAGAGAGGTATCGTGTTGGTGCATGCATTGAGGTTTTTTGCTTGGACAGGATATCCTCTGATCCCAGTTCTGCCCAATCAGTAACGCCCTTTTTCTTGTACTATCACTTATTGTGGGTGATGAAACGCTTCCTGCCCAGGACACAATAGCACACAGTTTGTCAGCGCACATTCGGCTCAACGGTTGTAAACATTTGTGAAAAGGAATTCTTTCTACATACACACGTTTGTCTTTCGCTAGGCACGTATCATAGCTTCGAGAAATTAGAATTCATTCAAAATGAAAGGCAGTGGAAGTCAAAACTTGAGGCTGATTTGTTAGGGCTCGTTGGAGGATGTGAACAAAAATATGATTACGTAAACTTGACGAATTAACTTGAAATCAAATAGAACAGTGATTCCTGTACACACATACATAACCATTTTAGATATTTGGACATACGTTATGAACAGAACGCTAGGAACAGAAGCTTAATGTTAATGATTTTGTGATTCGATGAAAACTGAAAATACTTTTTCCATTTCAGACCAACGAAAACCCATCATCAGTGCGGGCGACTGGCCACAGTGCAGGCCGTGCAGCCGCTCCCAACCAGTTGCCACATACTTCAGACTTGGTTAGTGCAGCAGTCTTTTAAGTTAGCCCACCTAATGCACGCGCAAGACTTTGAATAAGATCTTAACGTTGCAACAGACAATCCAGACACAAGAGGTTGTGTGCAATATCCCGCATTTCCAGTCGCGTAGTTAGAAATTTCCAAGGGATTGGTCGTAACTATATAATGGCATACATTTTTTTTCTGCAAGAGCCTAGTCACTGCGGATGGCATGAATGATTGAAGTCGTTTACGTAATTACTGACTGTTGGATGTACGACGGACAACTTTTTTGGGGGTGTTTCAGAGATGCAAATGTTTGATGATGAAATGATGTTCTATGTCAGCAGACCTTCCCAGTCAAGGTGAGGTGGGCTGGATGTTGCTCAAACACTCCGATGCCCCCTTGAATACGAGCCTGTATCCCTCATGATGTACTTACGACACATAGGATCATTACTGTGTGAGAAAATGAGGTTCCAGTGACTAAAACGAATGTATTCAGTGAACGAGTAAAGTGCGAATGAGGGTTCTGATCACAGAGGATCAGTCGGAATTTCAACTCAGCCTAGTTGTCCTGGTGTGACTGGTCGGTATTGGCGATCTGAAGTGTTCTTCTTGTAATGCTATAAATGTAGTTCTTGGAATCCTGGATGGGATACTGCTGATTCGATGGTGGTGGTCGGCAGCGAGGCTTGGCTCCCAGTGGGCCAACCTTACATCACGTCAGATTAAGGAACTTATATCAGAGATCATCACATGTGAGCAAGACTCCGAAACACCGCATACGGAACGTAAACCCGTGGAGCGGGTACCACCACGATCTACCGCACCAAACTAACGTCCCAGAGGATGACAAACGACGCACAGAGAGCAGAATAAAGTGTATTTTTCACTCCTTGGACCTTGGTAATGATAAACCACCATCCAGGTAAGCCACAGATGCTGGCAGAGTCGCGCTCCGGCTTTTTCCCTCTTAATGATAGTCTCACTTACACTTCTCGTCCTCACTTTATTCTTTCTAGTCGTTTTCAAGGATTATTTTCATCTCGTATGATCATCACCATAATCCTTCTACACTAGGAAATGATGCTTCTGTCCCTCTGACCGTCCGTCTGTCTGTCTTCTGTCTGTATACACGTCGAGGATGTTGACAGACGCTCTATTAAACCACCCTCGCCCCCTACACTTTTGCCATTTTCTTGTCAAAATTATTGGCTGCTGGGGTGATATCGGGAGACTGTTAAACTATGTTATTATGTAGATGAGCGAGAAGGTCATTTCGGCAGTATGGAAGGTGTGGAGCGGAAAACAGCTGGGGTGAGAGGCTCACTCACTGAACAGTGTCATTGACCTGGTCAGGGTGTGGTGGCCAGGCAGGGAGGGAGTGGTGTGGTGAGGGAGAGTGGGATAGCCAGCGATGGAGGGAGGGAGTGGTGGTGGTAATGATGTGATAGTCAGGGAGAGAGGGAGTGGTGTGGTAAGGAAGAGTGGGGTAACCAGGGAGGGAGGGAGTGGTGGTGATGAGGGAGGGTGTGGTAGCCAGAGGGGAAGGAGTGGTGGTTGTAGTGGGGGAGATTGTGGTAACCAGAAAGGGAGTGAGGGAGTGTGTGACTACCAGGGAGGGAGGATGTGGTAGCGAGGGAGGAATGGATTGGTGGTGGTGTTAGAGAATGTGGTGGCTCTAGGGAAGGAGTGAGGGAGGATGTGGCAGCTAGGGAGGGAGGGAGTGGTGATTTTATTACCAATTTGTACGGGGACGGAGTTTTGCGCTCGTAGGGCCCCACCTTGCGAACATTCTCTATTACACAACTTCTTCAATGTCTGCACGGTGTCTGCATGAGCAATGCGCTCAGTCATTCTCTTCCATTTATTCATCACTCTTATACTATAAAAGTATTTCTGTGCATATTTCTTCAAAATGTTTCTTGTTTCGTATCATGTTATGTTCTTTGGTTGCTCTATCCCTACATATCTCGAAGAACTAGTCACTATCCACGTCATTAATGTTTTAAAAACTTAAAGGTTGTGATCAAGTAACCCCTCACTCTTCTCTCTTACAAGGTAGGCTAATATGAAGCCTCCAGCCTCGCCCTGTCACTCAGTTCTTGATTTTGCTAGCCTTTGTTGCCCTTATCTGGACTTTCTGTATAACCTCTTTGTGCTTCTTTAGGTGCGATGACCAAACATGAGAAGGGTAGTTCTGGCCTCTTATGCAGGATATGAACAGCATGCTAGATGTTTCCTTTTCATAAACTTGAAAGCTACTCAGTATTTGCCTGAAGACAGTTTTTATCCGTAACTATTCTGCTAATGTGGGACTCTGATGACTGGTTAGGGGTGATGTCGACTCTCAAATTCAGTTTCATCAACCATGTTTTAGACCAGCGTACGAGTTAGTCTCGGTCCCTTTGTAAGTTGGTGGAGACAATCAGGCGAGGTATTCACATAGATCAGGAGGAGTAATGGTCCCAAGACAGAGCCATCAGACACTACTGTTAACCCTCACCCTTTTGGAGAAGGCTCCTCCGGCGTTTGTCATTTGTTACCTTCCACTAAGGTAATCTTATGTTCATGGGAGGAGTCTTCCCTTATATTCCTGCGTGGTATTCGAGCTTCTTAATCAACCTTTCATGCGGCACCGTGTCAAATGCTCTCTGGCAATTTACACAGTCTTCCCTTGTGTCAGAGACGGAGCTCACTCTCTCTTGGAAACCTAAGACGTTCGTTACATACGACCTCCTTATTACCCTGCAGACCACACTTGTCAGAAAGACTTGTCTGTAGTTAAGCAGATCTTCCCGTTTTCCTTTCTTATGACAGCCAGGGAGGAAGAGTGTGGTAGGCAGGTAGGGTGGCTTTGGTGATGGTGATGGAGGCTATGATGTTCAGGGAAGGAAGTGGGTGGGAGTTGTTGATGGTGGTATTGAAGGGCGTAGTAGTCAGGCAGGGAGGGAGTTGCTGTAGCAAGGGAGTGTGTGGTAGCGAGGGAAGGAGGGTGGTGGTGGTAAGGGATGGTGTGGTAACCAGGAAAGGCGGAATGGTGGAGGGAAGGGTGAATGCTGAGGGAGGGTGAATGGTGAGAGAGGGTGTGGTGACTAGGGTCGGAGGGCGTGGTGGTTATAGCAGCTGTGGTTGCGATAAAGGGAGGAAGTTATGGCAGCGAGGGAGGGTGCAGTGTCCAGGTCGCTAATGTAAGAGGGTGTGTGACCCTTCCGCAGGAGCAAGCAAAGTGCCCGGAAGGCCTGAATCTGCTTGTGTTGTAATGCCTTGTTGTGTGGGTACCTGTTAGCGGCTGAGTCATTTAAACCTGTTGTGGTAAATATAGTAATTTCACCAAATATATGTGGATATATCCAACATGGGATGGAATTTTGTACTATATAACGAAAACTTTCCACCAATAGGGAGAGGACCGGACGATCCATAGGCTACATACAGATGAACACGGCTCGACGACCTAGACAGACCATGACCATCAGTACTGATAACACGCCACCAGGACTGACACACACCACTACCATCACTACTAACATGCCAATAGGACCTAAACAGACCATGTCATCGCTACTATCTCGACGATAATGACCGCTGTTGTTGACGTGGCAGATAGTTCGAGATATGTCAGTTAGTCGCTGCTATCATGACGAAATGTCTGAGGAATCTGAACTCGACTTCGGCCGTGAAAATGATAAAAACTCAAATGAAAATTAGTATCAAAGAGAATAGAAAATGGGCGGTACAAATACTGTCATCTTATGTTGCTGTTAGGATTAGTATGTACGTAGATCTGTAGTCATAATCGTATACATTCCAGGATGTGGACTGTCGAGAAAACCAACATCTGTGTTGGCAGAATATAGAAGCATCAGTTCTGAGGATTCATTCGAGAGGAATGACGCAGATACTGAAACGGATACGAAAACAAAGAGTTGAATGAAATTCTGTTGAAGATGTGCAGGATAAGTCAAGCTGGGTTCTGGTGACGGATCTGTCGTCAGTCAGGAGAGCTTGTACGACTGAAGCAGGGTTACAACTTCATACAAATACACATAGGCTTTGTACAGTCAAGATTAGCTCCTGTAGCCAGTGGGGAAACATAGCAGAGACGAGTCATATCAGAGTTAAAGCTAACCAGTTGCCAAGCGAAACTCAAGATAAAATCAGGTTATTTATAGGTTTACGAATTCAGCAGATGAGGAATATGGCGATTTATGAAACAGCCACGTTTAACAGCCAACACGAATCTCCGTGGTGTAGTGGTTAGCATTGTTGTTCACGGACTGCTCGGGGTGAAGCGCATAGGCTCGAATCGTGAATGCGGTAGAAAGTTCACAATCAGCCCAGCTATTCATCTCCTAGGGATGGTCAGCAAAATGGGTACCATGTTTAGGCTGGGAAACGGAAGAAGAAAGGCTACATCTGCTACATCCATACACGATCTGTCATGTGTAATGCATTGACAACCACAGTTCCCTATCCATATCAAGGCCCCACAGACCTTTCCATGGTTTACCCCAGACTTTTCACATGCCCTGGTTCAGTCCATTGACCCCCAGTATACCACATCGTTCCAATTTACTCTATTCCGTGCACGCCTTTCATCCTCCTGCATGTCCAGGCCCCGATCTCTTAAAATCTTTTTCACTCCATCCTTCCACCTCCCGCTTGGTCTCCCGGTTCTCCTTGTTCCCTCCACCTCTGACACATATATCCTCTTTGTCAACTTTTCCTCATTCATTCTCTCCATGTTTCCAAACCATATCAACACACCCTCTTCTGATCTCTGAACCACACTCTTTGTATTTCCACTCATCTCTCTTACCCTTTCATTATTCACTCAATCAAACCACCTCACACCACACATTGTTCTCAAACATTTCATTTATTTACAAAACATTCATCCTCCTCCGTACATCCCTATCTATAACCCATACCTTGTAACTGTATGATATTGTTGGTACTACTATTCCTTCAAACATATCCACTTTTGCAATCCGAAATAACGTTCTCTTTTTCCACATTTTTCATAGCTCCCAGAATCTTCAACCCCCTTCCCACCCTATGACTCACTTCCACTTTCATGGTTCCATTTCCTGCTAAGGCCTCTCCAAGATGTCCAAAACATTTCACTTCATCCATTTTTTTTTTTTTTCATTCAAACTTACCTCCCAACCAATCCCTCAATCCTGCTGAGCCTAAGAACCTCGCTTTTATTCACAATCACCTTCAAATTTCTCCTTTCACGCACTATTCCAAACTCAGTCACCAACTTCTGCAGTTTCTCACTCATATCAGCTACCAATGCTGTATCATCGGCGTACAACAACTGACACTTCTCAGGCCCTCTCATCCCCATACTCGCCCCTCTCTCCAAGACTTGCATTTATCTCCCTCACTACCCAACCCATAAACAAATTTGATAACCATGGTGACATCACACACCTATGCCGCAGGCCGATCTTCACTGGGAACCACTCACTGTATTCACTTCCTACTCGTAGACGTGCCTTACACCCTTGATCAAAACTTTTCACTGCTTTTAGCAGCTTATGTTCTTAATACCTTCCACAAAGCATCTTTATCGACCCTATCATATGCCTTCTCCAGAACCATAAATGCTACATACAAAGTCATCTGTTTTTCTATGTATTTCTCAAATACATTCTTCAAAGCAAACACCTGATCCACGCACCCTCTACCACTTCTGAAACCACACTGTTTCCCAATCTGATGCTTTCATCCTCTCAGTCAATACCCTCCCATACAATACACCAGCTATACTCAACAAACCTATGCCTCTGTAGTTGGAACACTCGCCCATATCGTCTTTGCCTTTATACATTGACTCTATACATGTCTTCCGCCAATCCTCAGACACTTCCTCATAATCCATACATACAGTGAATATCCTAACTTCAGTACCATCCAATCCAGCAGCCATATTGGATCTCATATTCCGCAAAGCTTTCACCGCCTCTCTTCACTAAACTACTCTCCATTACTCTCTTACTTCGCATACCAACCCGAAAAAATAAACCTACATCTGCCACCCTATCATCAAACACATTTAACAGTCCTTGAAAATACTCACTCCATCTCCTCACTTCGTAACTACCTAGTAATCACTTCCCCTTTTGCCCTGTTACCGATGTTCCCATTTGTGTTCTCGACTTTCGCACATTATTGACATCCTTTCAAAACATTTTTTTTTTGCAAAAACGTTTAATGATGCTCTTGATGATACTCTCGCACACGAACTCTTATTTCACCTTTTTTTCAACCCCTGCACCTTCCGCTTGACCTCTTGCCGTTTTCTCTTATACATCCCCGATTACTTGCACTCCCTTGTAAGTACCGCCCAAACGCCTCTTTTATTTTTCAATAACAAGTTTACCCTTTCTGATATGTCCACTTCCCACCTTTCGCATGCCACATTCATCTCTTTCACATGCCATCATTGCTTCCTTAAATACATCCCATTCCTCACCCACTCCCCTCACTTTATTTGCTCTCACCTCTTGCTCTTCTTCACTCATTCTCTCTTAGTATTTCTTCACACAAGTGTGCTTTCCAAGGTCACATACTCTCTCCACTCTTTTCTCCCCGACATTATTTTTTTTTCTCTTTTTTGAAATCCTTTCCAAATCTTCAACCTCTCCTCCACAAGGTAGTGAGCAGATAGCCCACTAGCTTCCCCTTCCAGCACATTTACATCCAAACGTCTCTCTTGTACACTCCTATCAGTTACCACGTAATTTAGTAATGCCCGTTTACCGTCTCTTCTACTTACATAGGTATACTTGTGTATATCTCTTTTTAAACCAGATATCCTCAATCACACTCACACATTTACTCTGCTGCTCTTAAAACACTTGCCTCCATGATCTTCCTTCTCATGGCAAGGTGAATAAGCACCAATAATCATCCATCTCTCGCCATCCACGTTCAGTTTTACCCACATCAATCCAGACTTTATTTCCTCACACTGTTACACACAACCACAACTCCTGCTTCAGGAGTAGTGCTACTCCTTCCTTTGCTCTTGTTCTCTCACCAACCTCTGCCTTTACTCATAAACGTTTCCAAATCATTCTTCCCCTTTATCCTTGAGCTTCGTTTCACTCATAGCCAGATCATCCAGGTTTCTTTCCTCTAACATACTACCGATCTCTCCTCTCTTCTCATCTTGGTTACATCCACACACATTCAGACACCCCAGCCTGAGCCTTCCAGGAGGATGAGCACTCCAATCCTGACTCCTTCTGTTTCCTCTTTTAGAAGTTGAAATATTAGAATGGGAGGGTTTGCAGCACCCCGCTCCCGCCCCCTTTAGTCGCCTTCTACGAGACGTGGGGAATACGGAGGTAGAATTCTTTCTCCCCTACCTCAGGTGTATATATATATATATGAATATATATATATGTCATCTAGGCCTTAGTAGTTTGATCATTAATCCTCCAACCACAGCTGACAGGTTTCATATTTGATTACATTTTGTATCATATCAAATATTTTGACAAGTAAAAAACCAACAAAGATATCTGTAATTCATTTAATCCAAATTACGAGCGAGTGTGATAAACATGGATCATAATAATGTTGCGAATCATTTTGATAAAAGCGAGTGATGCAAATTTTATCATAACAGCGATTGTGCGAACGATAGACTTTAAGATAATATGAATCAGTCTTTTATTATGTAATTGCATGTCAGGTGTCCATGTGAAAGGTTCAGGATTCATGACCTACCAACACCTGTTGATCACCACAACACTCAGTAACTTACAGATCCAACAAGAACAAGCGTTGAAAACTTGTATCCATTAAGGACGTCCCTTTGGCGTCGTGGTCACCGCAGGTGTGCGGCGCTACACACGTGTAAGGGAATCATTACTGAGAAAAGTAATCAACGTAACAGACACTTCTGGGAACTCCACGCTTCTTGTAAATCTTGGATGTTGTATGTTAGACGTGTGTAGTACGGATTCTGCCTTGAATTACGACCATGTAGACATCGCCCTGCCGTATAACGTTGTCTACAATATAAGTGGGATAGGGTGTGTGTGTATACGTAAGAGTGAAGGCATGATAGATATATACACGGTTAACAGACGGGGCAACACGAGTGTAAATCTCACTCTCCTGTAGTCACAGTCACATTCTTGGCTTCCCTGGTGACCTGGACGTTACAGTTGTCCTTTTCTAAGAAGAGAAAGCTGCTCTTGAAGCCTTTCAATCCAGCATCATGCAGATGATGTGCTCTGGAAGCAAAGAGTGTGCCCCTGTACCACCTACTGTACCAGTCAGCCACATGGTGTGTGCCCCTGTACCACCTACTGTACCAGTCAGCCACATGGTGTGTGCCCCTGTACCACCTACTGTACCAGTCAGCCGCATGGTGTATGCCCCTGTACCACCTACTGCACCAGTCAGCCGCATGGTGTGTGCCCCTGTACCACCTACTGTACCAGTCAGCCGCATGGTGTGTGCCCCTGTACCACCTACTGTACCAGTCAGCCGCATGGTGTGTGCCCCTGTACCACCTACTGTACCAGTCAGCCGCATGGTGTTTGCCTCAGCGCATGATGATGACGATGTGTCATGGAGCCACGTGCACATCCTTCGAGCTACCTAAATGAGCCCGTGAACCACATATGTCCCTTCCGCTCCACACAGACTCTGCCGCCGAATCAGGACGTGCACTGTGGAGCCACTGCTTCTGTTCTCCTGGTCTTGGAAGTCTGCCCCCTGCGAGATGCTGATTCTGGCACGAAAAACACCAGAGGGACGCATCAAGGTGTCATGTGATACCCTGCAGGGATGGTGCACCGTGCATCGCTGTCACTTTACGTTGACGAGGTGAATGAGGTCGATGAGGAAACTCCTTCACTCCCGGCGAAAAATATTAACTAATAACAACAAGAATACACTCTCTCCTCACCAAACAAGCAGTTGAAGCTTGTTAAGATGGAATTACCTGTTAAACATCATCACACTATGCCAACAGAGCCACTTATTCTGCAAAATACCAGCGTTAAACTCTGTCATCTGTGAGGTACACAAATCATATTACGTCATCTGTGAGGGACACAAATCATGTTACGTCATCTGTGAGGTACACAAATCATGTTACGTCATCTGTGAGGGACACAAATCATGTTACGTCATCTGTGAGGTACACAAATCATGTTACGTCATCTGTGAGGTACACAAATCATGTTACGTCATCTGTGAGGTACACAAATCATGTTACGTCATCTGTGAGGTACACAAATCATGTTACGTCATCTGTGAGGAACACAAATTATATCACGTCATCTGTGAGGTACACAAATCATATTACGTCATCTGTGAGGTACACAAATCATGTTACGTCATCTGTGAGGTACACAAATCATGTTACGTCATCTGTGAGGTACACAAATCATGTTACGTCATCTGTGAGGTACACAAATCATATTACGTCATCTGTGAGGTACACAAATCATATTACGTCATCTGTGAGGTACACAAATCATGTTACGTCATCTGTGAGGTACACAAATCATATTACGTCATCTGTGAGGTACACAAATCATGTTACGTCATCTGTGAGGCACACAAATCATATTACGTCAACTGTGAGGTACACAAATCATATTACGTCAACTGTGAGGTACACAAATCATATTACGTCATCTGTTCGGTACACAAATCATATCACGTCATTTGTGAGGTACACAAATCATGTTACGTCATCTGTGAGGTACACAAATCATATTACGTCAACTGCGAGGTACACAAATCATATTACGTCATCTGTGAGGTACACAAATCATATTACGTCATCTGTGAGGTACACAAATCATGTTACGTCATCTGTGAGGTACACAAATCATGTTACGTCATCTTTGAGGTACACAAATCATGTTACGTCATCTGTGAGGTACACAAATAATGTTACGTCATCTGTGAGGTACACAAATCATGTTACGTCATCTGTGAGGTACACAAATCATATTACGTCATCTGTGAGGTACACCAATCATGTTACGTCATCTGTGAGGTACACAAATCATGTTACGTCATCTGTGAGGTACACAAATCATATTACGTCATCTGTGAGGTACACCAATCATGTTACGTCATCTGTGAGGTACACAAATCATATTACTTCATCTGTGAGATACACAAATCATATTACGTCATCTGTGAGGTACACAAATCATGTTACGTCATCTGTGAGGTACACAAATCATGTTACGTCATCTGTGAGGTACACAAATCATGTTACGTCATCTGTGAGGTACGCAAATCATATTACGTCATCTGTGATGTACACAAATCATTTACGTCATCTGTGAGGTACGCAAATCATGTTACGTCATCTGTGAGATACGCAAATCATGTTACGTCATCTGTGAGGTACGGAAATCATGTTACGTCATGAGAAGAAAAAATATATCGTGCCTCACCGGCAGCCTTGCCTGAACGATGTACGATAAGGTTCATGTGCAAGACATGAGGTGCACGTGTCTTTTGTGCTGCCGGGGCAACACTGTCGCTGTGCTTGTTGCGTGAAACGTTGCGGGATTGACTCGTGTGCTGTGCTTGCACACGCTGCAGTTCATCTCTACTAATGAAGAATGGAAGGCGAGACGGCTGGTGACGGTGGGTTGGTCGGGGGAATGTTTTGTTTTTGAAGTGAATGGCTTCAGAATGTAGTCGTGGTGACGTCACTCCCCAGTCTCGTATGCAGGAGGCGTGTGTTCTTGTGCCGAGGAACCGTCAGCCTCCCCTGGTCACACACCTGGTCTTCTGTGCTCCAGAACGACTCACACTGTGTGAGGGATCCGCCCTTGCTGGCTGGGTGGCAGCCACATGCAAGGCTAACGTTAGCTCAAAACAATAGGATGTGTGGGATGAATACAAGCCGGCCCGCCCGCCATCAGGAGGTCGAGACACATCCTCCCTTCCGGGCCACAGCTGTGATTTATGAAGGTCGCTACTACCACCCTGCTACCACTGTGTGTGGTGGTGGTGAGGCTACGTCTGTGGCTGATGATGCTGAAGCAGCATTTGCTACGTACAGGACTCCTCCTACCAGCGAGGGGAGGGACATGATACATGTCCTAAGAGGGAGTTGATAATAGCAGCCCCGCCTTCAAGGGGTGACCCACCCCACACACATCTGCCCGTACCCGCCATCATCATTGGTTCTGGGAGGTCGTGGGTACTTATCTGTTACTGGTACTTCTGCTCCTGCTTCTGCTTCTGCTCTTCCTTCTGCTTCTGCTGCTTCTGCTGCTGCTGTATTTATCACGATTGTCAAGGTTGTTGTTTACACGGGTGCTCCTGCCTCGGGATCACGTAGGATCATCATACAAGTAATTCTGTCTTCTTCCGTTGAAGAGAGACATTGTTTGCATTGTTTCTATTCGTTCTTTCCGATGATCAGCTCTTTAAAGCCAGGGACTCTGACCTGACCTGTAAGGGTGCAGTTAAAATGGGGTATAGTGAACATGGCCTTCAAGCTCTCCCGTAAAGGCCTGTCAAAAGGTCACTGGTGTCGAAGGTGTAGTGAAGATTAGGCTGTAGTGAACATGAGGTTGTGGTAAATATGCCCCTTGACCTGAGTCCTAATGTCGAGAAAGTGATGAAGATGCATTTAACGGGGGTGAGGTACAGGTGCGTTGGTCGAAGGTGAGTTGCAGTGGTAAACAAAAGTGAATTACTCATATTTTTCACTTCTTAGGTTAGGTTATACCTTAACACAACGTCACATTCACCCATACTTCATGGTAAACATGATATTGCCCCTCAGACCTGAAGACCAGTGTTGTTCTTCCTGTTCTTCCTGAGAACTTTTCGACGATTAGAAACCGGCAATTTTCCTAGTGGAGGAGGAGGTGTGGTTGTGCGGATCACATTACCTAAGTGGAGGAGGAGGAGGAGGTGTGGTTGTGCGGATCACATTACCTAAGTGGAGTAGGTGTGGTTGTGCGGATCACATTACCTAAGTGGAGGAGGTGTGGTTGTGCGGATTACATTACCTAAGTGGAGGAGGAGGAGGAGGTGTGGTTGTGTGGATCACGTTACCCAAGACGGCAGCACAGCAGCTGCTGCTGCTACCACTGTCGTTCCGTTCCCATGTCCACCGTCAACTGCTGCTGCTTTGCTGCTTCTGTTGTCAAACTTCACTGCTGATATTTTCTGTATCATTATAAAGAAACGACTAAGGAGCGGCCGCCACAACAGCTTACAATAATACTGATACGATAATGATCTGTGCCACTTCATGAAGCCCAAAAGCCTAAGCACAGTTCAGGCGCTAAGTAGCCGGTAATGGAACTGACCAATTGGAATCAAAACCTGCAAAGAGGAACTAACTCGCCGTTTCCCATGTTAGCAAGGTAGCGCCAGGAAACGGACGAAGAAAGACCCATCCACTCATATACACACATATACATACAAGCACATACACGTACGTATACATATACGTATCAATATATACACACACACACACACATATATATATATATATATATATATATATATATATATATATATATATATATATATATATATATATATATATACACACACGTGCACATACATATACATATATTCACGTGTACATATTCATACTTGCTCGCCCTCAACCATTTCGGCGCCACCCTGCCTTACAGGAAACGGCATCGCCACCCCCTGAGTCAGCGAGGTACCGCTGGGGAACAGACAAAAAAAGGCCACATCCGTCCGTACTAACTGTCATGTGCAATGCACCGAAACCACAGCTCCCTATCCACAGCCAGGCCCCACATACCTTTCCATGATTTACCCGAGACGTTTCACATGTCGACCCCAGTATACCACATCGTTCCAACTCACTTTATTCCGTGCACGCCATTCCCCCTCCTGCATGTCCAGGCCCCGATCGCTCAGTCTTTTTCACTCCATCCTTCCACCTCCAATTTGGCCTCCCGGTTCTTCTTGTTCTCCCCACCTCTGACACATATATGCTCTTTGTTAACCTCTCCTCACTCATTCTCTCCATATGTCCAGACCATTTCAACACACCCTCTTCTGCCCTCTCAACCACACTCTTTTAGTTATCACACATCTCTCTTACCCTTTCATTACTTACTCGATCAAACCACCTCACACCACATTTGGTTCTTAAACATTTTATTTCCAAAACACCCAACCTCATCTGCACAACCTTATGTACAGCCCATGCTTCGCAACCAAATAATATTGTTGAAACTACTTATCCTTCAAACATACCCATTTTTGCTCTCAGATATAACGTTCTTTCTTTCCACACATTCTTCGTCACTCCCAAAACCTTCGCCCCCTTCCCCACCCGATGACACTTCCGCTTCCATGGTTCCATCCGCTGCCAAGACCACTCCCAGTTATCTAAAACACTTCACTTTCTCCATTTTTTCTCCATTCAAACTTACATCCCATCTAACTTGTCCCTCAACCCTACTGAACCTAATAACTATGCTTTTATTCCTATTTACTCTCAACTTTCTCCATCCACACACTTTTTCAAACTTAGTCACGAACTACTGCAGTTTCTCACTGCATCATCGGCGAACAACAACTGACTTACTTTCCAGGCCCTCTCATCCCCAACAGACTGCATACTCGCCCCCTCTCCGAAACATTTGCATTTACCTTCCTAACAGCCACATCCATAAACAAATTAAACATTCATGGTGACATCACACGCCCCTGCTGCAGACCGACTTTCACTGGGAGCCAGTCATTCTCCTCTCTTGCTACTTGTACACATGCTGTACACCCTTGATAAAAACTTTTCACTGCTTGCCACCCACACCATATATTCTTAATACCTTCCACAAAGCATTTCTGTCAACCCTGTCATATACCTTCTCCAGATCCATAAATACCACGTGCAAAACCATCTATTTTTCTAACTATTTATCACGTACATTCTTCAGTGGAAACACCTGATCCACACATCCTTTACCACTTCTGAAACCACAATGCTCCTCCCCAGTCTGATACTATGTACATGCCTCTACTCTCGCAATCAATACCCTCCCACACAATTTTCTAGGTATACTCAAACTAGTGCGTTTGTAGTCTGATCACTCACCTTTATCCCCCTTTGCCTTTGTACAGTGGCACTATACATGCATTCAGCCAATCTTCAGACACTTCTTTGTGATCCATATATACATTGAATATCCTTACTACTCAATCAACAGCACATTCACCCCCTTCTTACGAAATTCTAATGCCATGTCATCCATTCCGCCTTGTTGAATTTCGTCTTCCGCAAGGCTTTCACCACCTCTTCTTCCTTCACCAATCCACCCTCCCTGACTCTTTCACTTTACTCACCACCCCGACCAAAACACCCTATATCTGCCATTCTATTATGGAACACATTTAACAATCCTTCAAAATACTCACTTCATTTCCTCACCCCATCACTACCTGTTATCACTTCCTCCTTTGCCCCCTTCATTGATGTTCTCATTTGTTCTCTTGCCTTTCGCACATTATTTACCTCCTTCCAAAGCATTTTTTTATTCATCCTAAAGTTTAATGATACCCTGTAAACCCCAACTCTCATTTGCCCTCTTTTTCAACTCTTGCTCCTTTCTCTTGTCCTCCTGCCGCTTTCTCTTATATATCTCCTAGCCATATGCTCTCCTTCCTTATAAGTACCGTCCAAACGTTTCTATTTTCTCTTTTACTAGCAGCTTCACTTCTTCGTCCCACCGCTCAGTACCCTTTCTAATCTGCCCACCTCCCACCTTCCTCATGCCACTTGCATCTACCACTTGCACATGTCATCATTGCTTCCTTAAATACATTTCGATTCCTCACCCATTCCCCTCACTTTATTTACTCACACCTTTTGCCATTATCCACTCAATCCCTCCTGGTATTTCTTCACACAAGCCTCCTTTTCAAACTCATATACTTTAACCACTCTCTTCTCCGCGACAGTATTTCTTCTTTTTTGAAAACCCTTTACAAATCTTCACCTTCGCTTCCACAAGTTAAAGATCATACATCCAACCAACTTCTCCTCTCAGCACATTTACATCCAAAATTCTATCCTTTACGCGTCTATCAATTACTACGTAATCAAATAATGCCATTGACCATCTCTCCTATTCACCAGTCTTTTTTCAGCACACAAATCCACAAGCTCTTCACCATTTCCATTCACGACACCTGGATACCCCATGCGCACCAATTATACCATCAACTAACATTATTCACGTTCGCATTTAAATCACCCATCACTAATATCCGATCTCGTGCATCAAAACTGCGGACACACTCACTTAGCTGCTCCCAAAACACTTGCCTCTCAAGATCTTTCTTCTCATGACCAGGTGCATAATCACCAAGGATCACCCATCTCTCGCTGCCCACTTTCAGTTTTACCCATATCAATCTTGAATTTACTTTCTTACACTCTATCACGCGCTCCCACAACTCCTGCTTCACGAGTAGTGCTACTCCTTCCTTTGCTCTTGTCCTCTCACCATCACCTGATTTTTACCCAAGACTTATCATCAAAACTTTCTTCCCCTTTACCTTTGAGCTTCGTTTGACTCAGAGCCAGAGCATCCAGGTTCCTTTCCTCAAACATACTACCTTCCTCTCCTCTCTTCTCGTCTTGGTTACATCCACACACATTCAGACATCCCAATCTGTTCCTTTCAGGAGGATGAGCACTCCCCGCTTGACTCCTTCTGTTTCTGCTTTTAGAAATTGGAACACTATAGGGGAGGATTTCCAGCCTCACGCTCCTTCCCCTTCTAGTCGCCTTCTAAGACACACAGGGAATAGGTGGGAAGTATTCTTTCTCCCCTATCCCTAGGGATAATATATATATATATATATATATATATATATATATATATATATATATATATATATATATATATATATATATATTCTCGATTGATATGGGTAAAACTGAAAGTTGATGGAGAGAGATGGGTGATTATTGGTGCATATGCACCTGGGCATGAGAAGAAAGATCATGAGAGGCAAGTGTTTTGGGAGCAGCTGAATGAGTGTGTTAGAGGTTTTGATGCACGAGACCGGGTTATAGTGATGGGTGATTTGAATGCAAAGGTGAGTAATGTGGCAGTTGAGGGAATAACAACCCCCTCCCCCTCATGTGTGCGAGGTAGCGCTAGGAAAAGACAACAAAGGCCCCATTCGTTCACACTCAGTCTCTAGCTGTCATGTAATAATGCACCGAAACCACAGCTCACTCTCCACATCCAGGCCCCACAGAACTTTCCATTCAACAAACCTTCAAAATACTCACTCCATTTCCTTCTCACATCACTACTACTTGTTATCACCTCCCCATTAGCCTCCTTCACTGAAGTTCCCATTTGTACCCTTGTCTTACGCACTTTATTTACCTCTTCCAAAACATCTTTTTATTCTCCCTAAAATTTAATGATACTCTCTCACCCCAACTCTCATTTGCCCTCTTTTTCACCTCTTGCACCTTTCTCTTGACCTCTTGCCTCTTTCTTTTATACATCTCCCAGTTATTTGCATTATTTCCCTGCAAAAAACCGTCCAAATGCCTCTCTTCTCTTTCCCTGATAATATTACTTCTTCATCCCACCACTCACTGCCCTTTCTAATGTGCCCCCCTCCCACGCTTCTCATACCACAAGCATCCCTTGCGCAAGCCATCACTGCTTCCCTAAATACATCTCATTCCTCCCTCACTCCCCTTACGCCCTTTGTTCTCACCTTTTTCCATTCTGTACTCAGTCTCTCCTTGTATCTTCCTCACACAAGTCTCCTTCCCAAGCTCACTTACTCTCACCACTCTCTTCACCCCAACATTTTCTCTTCTTTTCTGAAAACCTCTACAAATCTTTACCTTCGCCTCCACAAGATAATGATCAGACATCCCTCCATTTGCACCTCTCAGCATATTATCATCCAAAAGTTTCTCTTTCGCACGCCTATCAATTAACACGTAATCCAGTAACGCTCTCTGGCCATCTGTCCTACTTACATACGTATACTTATGTACGTATATCTCCCTTTTTAAACCAGGTATTCCCAATCACCAGTAGTTTTTCAGCACATAAATCTACAAGCTCTTCACCATTTCCATTTACAACACTGAACACCCCATGTACACCAATCATTCCCTCAACTGCCCCATTACTCACCTTTGCAATCAAATCACCCATCACTATAAACCGGTCTCGTGCATCAAAACTACTGACACGCTCACTCAGCTGCCCCCAAAACACTTGCCTCTCATGATCTTTCTTCTCAGGTGCATATGCACCAATAATCACCCATCTCTCTCCATCCACTTTCAGTTTTACCCATATCAATCTGGAGTTTACTTTCTTACACTCTATCACATACTTCCACAACTCCTGTTTCAGGTGTAGTGCTACTCCTTCCCTTGCTCTTGTCCTCTCACTAACCCCTGACTTTACTCCCAAGACATTCCAAACCACTCTTCCCCTTCACCCTTGAGCTTCGTTTCAATCAGAGCCAAAACATCCAGGTTCCCATTCCTCAAACATACTACCTATTTCTCCTTTTTCTCATCTTGGCTACATCCATACACATTTAGACACCCCAATATGAGCCTACGAGGAGGATGAGCACTCCCCGCGTGACTCCTTCTGTTTCCTCTTTTATATATATATATATATATATATATATATATATATATATATATATATATATATATATATAAAGAGGGGCAAGTATGAAGTCTGTTGGGGATGAGAGAGCTTGGGAAGTGAGTCAGTTGTTGTTCGCTGATGATACAGCGCTGGTGGCTGATTCATGTGAGAAACTGCAGAAGCTGGTGACTGAGTTTGGTAAAGTGTGTGAAAGAAGAAAGTTAAGAGTAAATGTGAATAAGAGCAAGGTTATTAGGTACAGTAGGGTTGAGGGTCAAGTCAATTGGGAGGTGAGTTTGAATGGAGAAAAACTGGAGGAAGTAAAGTGTTTTAGATATCTGGGAGTGGATCTGGCAGCGGATGGAACCATGGAAGCGGAAGTGGATCATAGGATGTGGGAGGGGGCGAAAATTCTGGGACCCTTGAAGAATGTGTGGAAGTCGAGAACATTATCTCGGAAAGCAAAAATGGGTATGTTTGAAGGAATAGTGGTTCCAACAATGTTGTATGGTTGCGAGGCGTGGGCTATGGATAGAGTGGTGCGCAGGAGGATGGATGTGCTGGAAATGAGATGTTTGAGGACAATGTGTGGTGTGAGGTGGTTTGATCGAGTAAGTAACGTAAGGGTAAGAGAGATGTGTGGAAATAAAAAGAGCGTGGTTGAGAGAGCAGAAGAGGGTGTTTTGAAATGGTTTGGGCACATGGAGAGAATGAGTGAGGAAAGATTGACCAAGAGGATATATGTGTCGGAGGTGGAGGGAACGAGGAGAAGTGGGAGACCAAATTGGAGGTGGAAAGATGGAGTGAAAAAGATTTTGTGTGATCAGGGCCTGAACATGCAGGAGGGTGAAAGGAGGGCAATGAATAGAGTGAATTGGAGCGATGTGGTATACCGGGGTTGACGTGCTGTCAGTGGATTGAATCAGGGCATGTGAAGCGTCTGGGGTAAACCATGGAAAGCTGTGTAGGTATGTATATTTGCGTGTGTGGACGTATGTATATACATGTGTATGGGGGTGGGTTGGGCCATTTCTTTCGTCTGTTTCCTTGCGCTACCTCGCAAACGCGGGAGACAGCGACAAAGCAAAACAAAAAAAAAAAAAAAAAAAAAAATATATATATATATATATATATATATATATATATATATATATATATATATATATATATATATATATATATATATGTATATATATATACATTGTTGTTTTTGAAGGCTCCAGTTACGTATAATAGTCCACATCAAAGCTGGGCCTTAATTGAAGTATAAAGAGAACTATGAAACGGAAAAAGATAAGACAAGGGAGAGTATTTACAAATTTTGGAGGAAGTGAAATACCTGTCTTTCATAACGTGCCAGGTCGTAGTTATTGGGAAAAAGATGAAAGGCAGAGAGTTCCAAAGCTTCGACGTGTAGGGAAAGAAGCAGGTATCAAAATGGCCCATCTTTGAGTGGATGGCCACACAGTAATCATGTGACGCAGCAGCTTGCCGAGTATTGCGTGGTCTACCAAGTGGTGGAGTCACACAAGCAGCCAGATCTGGGGAGCAAAAACCAAAGTAATACCTATAGAAGAGGGAAAGTGAATCAACATGTGGCGTAAGGCAAGAGGGTCAAATTTGGAAGTTAGCCTGGGACAGTTTATAAGTCGGACCGCTTTCGACTCAACTCTGTCAAGTAAGGATGGGTGAGAAAATGTCCTGTTTCCGTTCACATGCGTGTGGCTTCTGGTAGTCGGGTGTGGCGCCGCGCCTGTCATAAAACCTTTTTTGCGCGTTCAAGACAGATTAAGCTGCTTACACGTTTTTCTGCGACGACGTTCTCCAGTTTATGCAGATCTTCACTAATATTCGGCGATATTTTGGTGAAGATCCGTAAGTCTAGACGCGGGCGATTACGTCATCCAGTAAAGTAATCAAGCCCGATATCATCTTGTCTAGTTCTGTTCTTGGATACACAGTCAGTGTGTCGAGGAGTGTGAGGTAACTCTGCAGTGGGATCCACGGTGGAGTGTTGTGCTTCGCCCACAGTATCATAAGGAGACTGTAGCCAGTGTTTTGAACTGAGGGTTTGTCTGCGTAGTGTTGTGGCTGGGAGGAACACGCCGTTCATGTCTTTGCAGAACTAATTATGGTTAAGCTTAGTGTTGTTTTTGATATGGTGTATGGTCCAACCCTGGGCCGTTCACACCAACTTCTATACACTTATCTTTTAACAAGAAGCGACAGCCCACAGTGATGCAGAACAACGTAAGAACAAGTGTGAGGAGTGAGGGATTAGCGGAAGACAAGACGGCGAAATATGAGGAGCCGTGAGCCGCATATATAATGAGAACGTATGTGGTCTGAGAATTATCTCTCCCATCTGAAGAGGTTGATGAATGTTTGTCGGGTGGCAGTTATCTAGTTCCGGTGATACCGAAACTACAGACGCAACTTGGGCAGCAGTTAGAGCGGTTAGATCAGCAGGGGAAGTAAGGTTATCGATAGGACTCAACCAGCAGGTAAACAGGGAGTCCAGAACCTATTGCAACTTGACCGTCGATGGGAGCGGGTGAACCAATACAACTGACTGCTGAGCTGGCGAGGGAAGAACATATTGGCGGCCACGAACAGATGCTGGAGCAGCTGAAGGCATAGGTGGACGGCAGTACACATTAGTTGGACTTTATGTAAGGTAACGTGGAACAGGTTCGTCATCAAGCGCCAGGCTACATGAAGGATGGACCGACCTAAATCAAAGCCAGCAAGGATGCCTGATGGATTATCTGGTCTTTGGGGACCAGTAAGGGCAGTGGGCCACACCAAGAGACGAGACACTTGCCAGTAATAGCACATCTTCTTCGAAGGCATTTACGTCCGAGTTCGAATTGGTGGTACAGGCAAATGACTGGAGAACGGAGGAGTTCGCCTCACATCTGGCCACGGGTTTGACGTCGTCAGCACTGGAGCAAGGAGGTGCGAGGAGATCTTATCCAAGGTGGCGTGGAACTGCTACGTGACCTTGATGGACCCGACATTACCACACCTTCCACCAGAACGAGGTCTTCCGGGCTGAACTCACGAGCAGGGTCACAGCAAGATGGGGGACTGCTGAAGCTCGCACGGGATTTGGAAGGGATGGCACACCCAACACAACCAGGCAACCAGAACTGTTGGCTGTGCTGAACCTGTTCACTGATGCTTTTAACGGCCTCATTCTCAAGTTGCTGGAGAGAGAGAGAGAGAGAGAGAGAGAGAGAGAGAGAGAGAGAGAGAGAGAGAGAGAGAGAGAGAGAGATTCTGCACTCGTGGGGCCACCTTTTTAAACCAGTGTGTCTTGTCGGGATCGAGAGTTTCATTATTCAGTTTCTTCCCTTCATCCACTACTCGTATACTGGAAAACTAGTTCCTTACCTTCCCTTAAGTGTTTCTTGCTTGGTTATATGTTATATGGCCTCTGGTTGTCCAGTGACTGTGTATACAAAGTCAGTTGAGACCCGAATTAGAACTGGTCGACGGGTCACATGGGCCTGAGATAATGGGTCACAGGTCATGTGGCTGGCCCGCTTAACCCAGGAGCGGGTCAAGGAGGGTCAAGTCTGTCATTTCGTCGGTCAGTAATTCCTGGTCAAGTTTTTAAAACCTGGGAATTTTTGTTATTATCCTTTTTAATGTTTTATTTCGCTTCCAGATAGATATTTACGGCCACGAAGTCTTACAATCGTGCCACCGTGCAATGTCACCATCTTCACAGTCGTATGTTGGTAGTGCCACATGATCCCCGGAGTACCCTGGACATGCTGATGAAGCCATCCACAATGTCACTATGAATGAAATAAGATACGTTGAGACAGACGTGTGCAGCTGGGAAAAATTTGCTCGATTGGTGACAGGAAGAAAAAAAAGGCCTCATTTTGCAATGTACTTCCTGGGGTGCAGCTGCTGCTGTGTACAAGAGCGGCACATCAGTACATTTTAACACCGGCAGGATCATGCCACCACAGCGGGCACGCCTGACACCTTGAGCAATAGAACCACTCCCCAGGAACAGATACAATCTAAGGTATCCCAGACAGTATGGGGTATCGCAGACATACCCAGTCTGGGTCCATGAAAAAGTTTGTTTTCAGTATATTTTTGTATTAGAACAGAGATGTGTTATGAAGTAAAGCCCAGTCATCAACTTGGTTTTGGAAGCTGTACGAACTGTATTCAGGTCAGATGTTTGTTAGGTCAACGGGTCAAGTAGGTCACGGGTCAAATAGGTCATGGGTCAAGGTTGGTGACCCGGCTCCAGCTCTGGTTGCAAGTGGTGCTGTTGTGCTGAACCTGCTGTGGACGGAATCCCTTCACTTTTGGGGGGAAAAACTCGAAAATGCATTGAGGTGATGAAGTCCAATGTTGTGATTACTATTCTTGTGGTATACAGGGCGAGAATTTTGCACTCGTGTTGCCCCATCCCTTAACCTTGTATATATGTACCATGTCCTTACTCCTGTGTATATAGGTAGACACACACACACACACACACACACACACACACACACACACACACACACACACACATACACGAGAGCCTCAGCTCGGTATTCAGACAGTGTTGTTTGAGTCGGCCTCAGGTTCTTCCCATCGACTTCCAGACGCTTACATTTCTGCAAGAAAATCGCACAACCCAAAGTGATACACATCAACGACCAGTGTATATATTAGGCTCCAGGCTGGTTAAACTTGACATGGAGTCAACTAATATCGATGTAAAATCAACAGTTTCTTGTCATAATATGGTGTGATGTAGCATCATCTCAGCTGGTCATGATATGGTGTGATGTAGCATCATCTCAGCTGGTCATAATATGGTGTGATGTAGCATCATCTCAGCTGGTCATAATATGGTGTGATGTAGCATCATCTCAGCTGGTTGGGAGACTGACGAATTGCGGTGATCATTATATTCAGGCACTGTTAATTCAAAGCCACGAATCCCGACCCAACTGAAGATTACGGTATGTTCCCCTAATTCTAGTTTACTTAGTACCAGTTTATTTGTCTCTGTTTTTCGGAAATAATGATGTCTTCAGATCTCAGATGTTTAGGAATCAAGTAGTGAAATCCGATAAATTGCAGCCATCTATATTCAGTTGAAATTATATGACCGGAGCTCAAGGTTCGCTTGTTAGAAGAAATGATGAGGGAACGCGCATATGTACGTTCTTGGATTTGACAGCTATCTACCATGTATAGTCCAAAAGCAAGCTTCACTGACAGAAGTCAGATATAAAATACAAGACTTTACCTTCCCCTACAGCAGCCCTTTCCAAGAATAATCTGACTGGAATAACTTACATAACTTCTGTTCTGACTTTCCTTGGGTACATTATTGTCTCTTATGTGGTGATGCTTTTGTCTCCCCCAAACGCACAGCAGAGGTTATTCTTGCGGGATGGAAGCATTTATCCTCTCTTCCTCTAAGAAGATCTCTTCATCCAATCCATGATTCAACCGTTCCTGTTCTGAGGCCATTCAGGCAAGGGATCAGACATATCGGGCTTGGAAAAACTCTCCTTCCTCTGGCTCCCATTCAGCTTTTATCACTGCCAATAATCACTGCAAGCACGTTATCCGTGAGGTAAAGCATTCCTTTATTCAAAGGTAGTGCAGTAAACTCTCCTCGTCATCCACTGATAGGTCTTTCTGGTCTTTAGCTAAAGACATCTCTAGCAACTTCTGTCGCTTTACCTTCCCTTCTTTTTTTCCGTTCTGACGGTACTATAGCTGTCTCTCCTGTGAGACTAAGCATCTCTAGCATTCCTTCACCCCCTGATGCTCCTCTTGCTAATCATATACCTCTTCCCTTAATCTCTTTTCGGACTGTCCGAAAAGCACTTCTTTCTCTGGAGACAAGCAAGGCCTATGGTCCTGATGACATCCATCCCCGTGTACTGAAGGAGTGTGCCTCTGAACTTGCACATATGATTGCTCGTATTTTCCGTTTCTGTTTAAAAACCCAAACTTTTCCATCTTGGAAGGATGCATTGATACATTCCATCCCTAAAAAAGATGACCGTTCTGGCCCCTTTAACTATCGTCTTACTGCTTTGGCATCTACCTTTTCCAAAGTCTTTGAATCCCTCCTCAACTCTTATATCCTTAGACACCTCGAAGATCACAGTCTTCTCTCTGATCACCAGTATGGCTTCCATATGGCGAGATGAACTGGTGATATTCTTTCTTGATAATGTCTGGTCTTCATCCCTGAAAGATTTTGGGGAGTCATGTGTAGTTGCCCATGACATCAAAGCTTTTGTCAGGGTATGGCATCGGGGTCGCATCTCTAAGCTCTCTCTTTTGGCTTCCGTCCCTTACTTTGCTCCTTCATATCTAGCTTCCTCTCTGGCCGATCTTTCTCTGTGGTTGTTGATGGATCAGCCTCCCCCTTTTCTCTGTCAACAGCAGTGTCCCTCAAGGTTCTGTCGTGTCCTCTACAGCTTTTCTCTTTTTTTTCAACAATTTGCTCTCCACAAATATCCAGTGCACTCATACATTACCGACTCAACACTGCATTATCCTTCATTTTTGCTCCATCTTCTCTCACTCGATCTGCGTCTCAATAAAATCAGACTTGGACAGGATATCTCAGTAGGGTTGACAAAACCTTAAGTTTAATGCCTCCAAGACATTTTCTACCTACCTCTCTATCAAAAAACTCACAACTCTCGTCACTCCTTTGAGGTTCCGTAATTCCACTTCTTGACACAGTGAACATACTTGGTATTACTGTAACATCCACTCTTTCTTGGAAACCCACGTTACGGAAATAGCTAAGTCTGCTTCTAAAAAATTGGGTTTTCTGTTAAGATGTTGAAACTACTTTTCTTCTGAACAAATGTTTCATTTATACAAAGGATTGATTGGTCTTGTACGGAGTGCTGCTCTCACATCCTTACTTGACAGAGTTGAGTCGAAAGCGGTCCGACTTATAAACAGTCGCAGGCTAACTTCCAAACTTGACCCTCTTGCCCTACGCCACAATGTTGGTTCACTTTGCCTCTTTTATAGGTATAACTTCGGTGTTTGCTCCCGAGATGTGGCTGCTCATGTGCCCCCACCACAAGCTAGACCACGCAATACTCGGCAAACTGCTGCGTCACATGATTACTGTGTGGTCATCTGCAACTCAAAGGTGGGCCATTTTGATGACTGCTTCTTTCCCTGCACGTCGAAACTTTGGAATTCTCTGCCTTCTCATGTCTTTCCTAATAACTATGATCTGGCTCATTTTAAAAGACAGGTTTTTGCATTTCTCCAGAATTCGTTAATACTTTCCCTTGTCTTTTCTTTTTTTTTTTCTTTCATTATTATCTTTATATTTCAATTTTGCCCAAACTCTGACCAATTACCCATGCTGAGAACATTTGAACTGAGCCACCCTACCCACACAGCCACCCAAAAAGAAGAAATACACAAACTATAGGAAAGCAAACTTGCCAGCATTGACAGAGTACATAGAATCTAAGCTTCAAGACTTCATCCAAGATAGTTTCCCATCCACTTATTACACACTTTAGCACTTCATCAACACCACAAACCAGACCAGCATATAACACATAGCACAAGGGAATGGAAAGCAATGCAACTCAAACGTCTTCCTACAAATCGCAGACTTCATAAAACAGACTCAGACAAAACCTCCCTTCATCAGAAGAGGCCATAAAGGAGATTCATCCTCTCAGTAGCACCATCGCTCACCCGATCACTGAGAAAAAGACAGTGAATTGTCACACACATTCTATGACCACAGAGCCAACACCGTCCAACACTGGAGAACAGTAAAGAAAATCCACCCATCCTGTGCCACCCCGGCCATGACTCACGAGGTACTTCTGACCCGGGAACAACACCATTTCCCCTCCCACAGAACACGCAGACTTGCTCATAAAACGCTACTCATAAATTAGCCACAATCCAGCCACACCCTAAACCGTCTTCAAAACACTACAAAAACACCAACCCGAAACAACTAACTGCTCACCGACCCTTCACACCCACTTACATTCAAAACGCAATAAAGACCCAGACAGACCTCCCTTGCAAGTGGCCCTGATGTCATATCAGACTTCAACATAAAACTCTTCGTCCCAAATTCAGTCGAAGCTTTTGCAGATATCCTCAACTACTCCTGGCTGCAAAAGAAAATTTCATACACCTGGAAACTTGCCCACATAGTAGCCATCCAAGGCCGCCAGCTTCCCCTTCTACTACTGCCATATATCCCTGTTGTCTTTAATCGTGAAACTCCTTGAAAAACTGACACATATAATCGATTAAGATGTCTATATACACGTCTATATACCCAAGTACTTCCCAGTACTACACTGCACACGGACGTAACACAACATATTGTGAGCGGCTTCAGCCATCAACTCCCCCCCCCCCCTCCCCCTCCCCCCTCCCCCAACCCACGGCCTCTCACACTGTACTAGTGGCAATAATTTCAACAAAGCGTGTGACACTCTACCTCGACACATCCTGACGCAAAAGATACTTGACACCAGCCTCCACAACATTAACAAGGAGCGTTTAGCCAATTTCATGGTTGAACAACAACAAGCTAGAGTCATTCACAAAGGCTTCACCTCCTAAACACTTAAAGTGTACAGTAGAGTTCCCCAGGGAGTAGTACTCTCTCTTCAAGCTTCAGTGTCCTACATGGCCTCGTACCACCTTCCACAGACCACACTGTAAATGTCCTCACATATGCAGATGAACCTCACACGCACTTCACAAAACCCTGGCACTACCCTAGCAAGGATAATCGTACTGCCTCACGCTATCAGAACACTGGCTCGCTGAAAACAGAGTGTCTCCATCTCCATACATCTCCATATCTCCTTAGAAATCCATTGTCACCACAAACCGTAAACAGGCACGAAACCAACCTACAGCCACCCATAACCTAGAGTGGTCAACCACTTCCACTTAACAGAACTCAAACCATACCATTATCACGTACGACGCGCGCATGCCATTTTCTCCCCACACCAGAAATATCAACACAAACCATAAACAAACTGAAAGCTATCAGAGCACTAACTGGCATCAGATTTGGACAAGGGAAAGAATCCTTGAATTAGTATACAAGCAATTCATCTGCTCCACCTTGAACTACGCCTCCCCTGCCCGGTGCCAGACGCAAACATAACAAAATTGTCAACCACACAGAACATGGCCCTCAGAACAATCACCGGCTGCCTTCCAACCACAAACACTCAACACCTGTACAGTGACACGGAAATGCTTTCAATACAATATCACATCAACATACTCAGCGCCCAGTTCTTCGCAACAACCCTCAACCCGTCTCACCAGATAACGTCATAACCAACCACTACACAGAGATGTCTGTCTACTCACGGTTCCCCCGCCACCACCAAACGTGACTCGAGAAGCACCAAGCAACCGCGTTCTTTAGCCTGTCTTAGACTGTACTCCACCAGGCATACACCCATCCAAAACTACACTCCCCAGGCATGGACGAGTGCATACACCCGTCTGCATTCTGGACGCCATCCATTCTTACAACCCGGAAAACACAGACACATGCATCTCGCAGGACCCGTTATAACCTATAAGTGATATATATTTTGAAGACTCTGAGCACTTAACTCGTCTACTGTGCTGCACTTACTTCACACACAACTTTACTACACAGCTTGTGGTCCTGAACGCTGACCATGATCGGCTTCCTGTACACTGCTGGAGCTTAAGAGAAGTGGTTCTGTGGCAGGAAATTCAAGGATATATATATATATATATATATATATATATATATATATATATATATATATATATATATATATATATATATATATATATATTATCATCATTATATTCATTGTACTTTCTCGCTGTCTTCAGCGTTAGCGAAGTAACGCAAGGAAACAGACGAAAGAATGGCCCAACCCACCCACATACACATGCATATACATACACGTTCACACACTCACATATACATACCTATACATTTCAACGTATACATATATATACATACACAGACATATACATATATACACATGCACATAATTCATACTTACTGCCTTCATTCATTTTCGTCGCCACCCCGCCACACATGAAATGACACCCTCTACCCCCCGCACGTGTGCGAGGTAGCGCTATGAAAAGACAACAAAGACCACATTCATTCACACTCAGTCTTTAGCTGTCATGTATGATGCACCGAAACCATAGCTCCCTTTCCACATCCAGGGCCCACAAAACTTTCCATGGTTTACCCCAGTCGCTTCACATGCACTGGTTCAATCCACTGACAGCACGTCGACCCCGGTATACCACATCGTTCCAATTCACTTTATTCCTTGCACGCCTTTCACCCTCCTGCATGTTCAGGCCCCGATCGCTCAGAAATCTTTTTCACTCCTTCCTCCTCCAATTTGGTCGCCCACTTCTCCTCGTTCCCTCCACCTCTGACACATATATCCTCTTTTTCAATTTTTCCTCCCTCATTCTCTCCATGTGACCAAACCATTTCAATACACCCTCTTCTGCTCTCTCAACCACTCTCTTTTTATTATCACATATCTCTCTTATACTTTCATTACTTACTCGGTCAAACCACCTCACACCACATATTGTCCTCAAACATCTCATTTCCAACACATCCACCCTCCTCCGCACAACCCTATCTACAGCCCACGCCTTGCAACCATATGACATTGTTGGAACCACTATTCCTTCAAACATACCCATTTTTGCTTCCGAGATAATGTTCTCGACTTCCACACATTCTTCAACGCTCCAAGAACCTTCGCCCCCTCCCCACCCTGTGACTCACTTCCGCTTTCATGGTTCCATCCGCTGCCAAATCCACTCTAAGATATCTAAAACACTTAACTTCCTCCAGTTTTTCTCCATTCAAACTTACCTCCCAATTGACTTGTCCCTTAACCCTACTGCACCTAATAACCTTGCTCTTATTCACATTTACTCTCAGCTTTCTTCTTTCACACACTGTACCAAACTCAGTTACCAGCTTCTGCAGTTTCTCACCCGAATCAGCCACCAGTGCTGTATTATCAGGGAACAACTGACTCACTTTCCAAGCCCTCTCATCCACAACAGACTGCATACTTGCCCCTCTCTCCAAAACTCTTGCATTCACCTCCCAAATAACCCCATCCATAAACAAATTAAGCAACCATGGAGACATAACGCACCCCTGCCGCAAACCGACATTCACTGGGAACCAGTCACTTTCCTCTCTTCCTACTCGTACACATGCCTTGCATCCTCGATAAAAACTTTTCACTGCTTCTAGCAACTTGCCTCCCACACCATATACTCTTAATACCTTCCACAGAGCATCTCTATCAACTCTGTCATATGCCTTCTCCAGATCCATAAATTCTACATACAAATCCATTTGTATTTCTAAGTATTTCTCACATACAGTCTTCAAAGCAAACACCTGATCCACACATCCTCTACCACTTCTGAAACCACACTGCTTTTCCCCAATCTGATGCTCTGTACATGCATTCACCCTCTCAATCATTACCCTCCCATATAATTTCCCAGGAATACTCAACAAACTTATACCTCTGTAATTTGAACACTCACCTTTCTCCCCTTTGCTTTTGTACAATGGCACTATGCAAGCATTCCATCAATCCTCAGGCACTTCACCATGAGCCATACACACAATGAATATCATCACCAACCAGTCAACAATACAGTCACCCCCTTTTTTAATAACTTCCACTGCAGTACCATCCAAACTCGCCGTCTTGACGGCTTTCATCTTCCGTAAAGCTTTCACTACCTCTTCTCTGTTTACCAAACCAATAACGCCCTCTGGCCATATCTCCTATTCACATACGTATACTTATGTATATCTCTCTTTTTATACCAGGTATTCCCAAAAACCAGGCCTTTTTCAGCACACAAATCTACAAGCTCTTCACCGTTTCCATTTACAACACCGAACACCCCATGTACACCAATTATTCCCTCAATTGCCACATTACTCACCTTTGCATTCAAATCACCCATCACTATAACCCGGTCTCGTGCATCAAAACTGCTAACACACTCACTCAGCTGCTCCCAAAACACTTGCCTCTCATGATCTTTCTTATGCCCAGGTGCATGGGCACCAGTAATCACCCATCTCTCTCAATCCACTTTCAGTTTTACTCATATCAGTCTAGAGTTTACTTTCTTACACTCTATCACATACTCCCACAACTCCTGTTTCAGGAGTAGTGCTACTCCTTCGTTTGCTCTTATCCTTTCACCAACCCCTTACTTTACTCCCAAAACATTCCCAAACCACTGTTCCCCTTTACCCTTGAGCTTCGTTTCACTCAGAGCCAAAACATCCAGATTTCTTTCCTCAAACTTCTACCTATCTCTCTTTTTTCTCATCTTGGTTACATCCACACACATTTAGACACCCCAATCTGAACCTTCGAGGAGGATGAGCAATCCCTGCGTGACTCCTTCTTGTTTCCCCTTTTAGAAATCTAAATACTTAATCGCCGTTTCCCGTGTTAGACAGACGAAAGAATTGCCCAATCCACCACACACACACACACACACACACGCACACACACACACACACACACACACACACACACACACACACACACATATATATATATATATATATATATTTTTTTTTTTCATACGATTCGCCATTTCCCGCGTTTGCGAGGTAGCGTTAAGAACAGAGGACTGGGCCTTAGACGGAAAATCCTCACCTGGCCCCCTTCTCTGTTCCCTCTTTTGGAAAATTAAAAAAAAAAAAAAAAAAAAAAAAAAAAAACGAGAGGGGAGGATTTCCAGCCACCCGCTCCCTTCCCATTTAGTCGCCTTCTACGACACGCAGGGAATACGTGGGAAGTATTCTTTCTCCCCTATCCCCAGGGATTCAATCCACTGACAGCACGTCAACCCCGGTATACCACATCGCTCCAATTCACTCTATTCCTTGCCCTCCTTTCACCCTCCTGCATGTTCAGGCCCCGATCACACAAAATCTTTTTCACTCCATCTTTCCACCTCCAATTTGGTCTCCCTCTTCTCCTCGTTCCCTCCACCTCCGACACATATATCCTCTTGGTCAATCTTTCCTCACTCATTCTCTCCATGTGCCCAAACCACTTCAAAACACCCTCTTCTGCTCTCTCAACCACGCTCTTTTTATTTCCACACATCTCTCTTACCCTTACGTTACTCACTCGATCAAACCACCTCACACCACACATTGTCCTCAAACATCTCATTTCCAGCACATCCATCCTCCTGCGCACAACTCTATCCATAGCCCACGCCTCGCAACCATACAACATTGTTGGAACCACTATTCCTTCAAACATACCCATTTTTGCTTTCCGAGATAATGTTCTCGACTTCCACACATTCTTCAAGGCCCCCAGAATTTTCGCCCCCTCCCCCACTCTATGATCCACTTCCGCTTCCATGGTTCCATCCGCTGCCAGATCCACTCCCAGATATATATATATATATATATATATATATATATATATATATATATATATATATATATATATATATATATATATGTGTGTGTGTGTGTGTGTGTGTGTGTGTGTGTGTAGACAGATAGATAGATAGATAGATCATTAATGAGATGGCCTTGATTTAGGCACTCAGTTGCCCTCACCGTGTCAGCTAACATAGAAAAAATTATCTCCTCTCCGTAGTCGCCTGTCTCCTGATCGGGAGGTAAACAACACTGGACATCTGTGGTTGAGGTGTGAGCGTTACCAGCCTGGCCACACCCACAAGGCCGCTCCCTCGTGTTGTCATTCGGTTGCTGTGGCCAGTATGTTAGCGCGGCTGCCGTGTTATCTTAGCATCGTTCATATCTCTCTCGCCTCCTGACTGTGGCAAGGTGTGTATCGCGTATGACCGTTCGTCTCATACCGATATAATAGTTTGATCCCCTCGAACGTATCAGATTCATCCCAGAGAGACGACGAAATACGTCATGCTTTAACGTGAAGTGATATACATTCAGAATGGACATGATCCTATCATTAGGTTTCCCTGGGTAAACCTACAATAAATGAATCGAGTAAATGAAGTGATTGCAGCTTCCTCTTAATGACAGTCGAGACTTCTTAAGTTCTCGGGACACGCGAGGGACTGCTAGTGAGCGAGGTAGCGCGCAGCCCAGGGATCGATCCCGTCCCGCCTGCTGTATATCTCTGTCGTCAACGCTGTGCTGGCGATACTAACAGAACAAGGTATAAACATCATGATGAGCAAGCTGCCCTCTGGACACCAACCCGTAACAACACAAGCCAGCTGGGTCAAGTCCCGGCTCTTTTACTCTTAAATTCTCTTTAAACCCTCGTCTTTTTTTATTCCCGCGGATTCTAACCTTTACAAAGGCCTCTTAGCTTACATAACAACTTCAACATAAAGGAATTTACATTAAGTATCACTGAAAAGTCGATATCCATAAGTATGATATTTGGACGATCTAAAGACATATACGGAAGGTGTTGTGTGAGTGTGTATCAAGTGGCTGATCGTCAAGGGCAACAAACATACAGCTGTTGAGTTGGCTGCTGCCCGAGCCACGTGTGAAGCTTGACACACACACACACACACACACACACACTCCCCAGGGGCCTGACTGACCCTCTTCCTCCCTCAGATCCAGTAATTCTCCCAATAACACAGGAGGGCCACAGGCAAGTGGCCAGGGGTGGGGAAGCAGTGCCAGCGGCCGTCTCTCAACCCAAGAACAAAAACTCAAAGATATACATTGTGTATACTAGATGCTGGTCTTGCTGGTACTGCCCAGTGTACATAGCTGTACCCATGAGGTGATTAATGTGATGAAAACATGGGAAGAAGATTATGTGGTATACATGATCGTGGCTTACCTGTACACATCCCAGAGAATATTTGGTAAACATGATCATGGTTTATCTATACACATCTCAGAGAATATTTAGTATACATGATCATGGTTTACCTATACACATCCCAGAGAATATGTGGTATACATGATCATGGTTTACCTATACACATCCCAGAGAATATGTGGTATACATGATCATGGTTTACCTGTACACATCTCAGAGAATATGTGGTATACATGATCATGGTTTACCTATACACATCCCAGAGAATATGTGGTATACATGATCATGATTTATCTATACACATCCCAGAGAATATGTGGTATACATGATCATGGTTTACCTGTACACATCTCAGAGAATATGTGGTATACATGATCATGGTTTACCTATACACATCCCAGAGAATATGTGGTATACATGATCATGATTTACCTATACACATCCCAAAGATTATGTGGTATACATGATCATAGTTTACCTATACACATCCCAGAGAATATATGTATACATGATCATGGTTTACCTATACACATCCCAGAGAACTTGAACCCCAAAATCATGGTATTGTTTATAGCAGACGCTGTGGCTCTCACGTTAACTCATGTCAACGTCAAAAGGTACAGCTCTTTAGGGCGACGGCACGACCCTGGCGGTACAGTGACCTGACCCATGCTCTGACCCTGAAAGGTCAAGCCACCATGATCATTGGTCATACAGTCGTGAAGGACGACTGCCCCTGCTGTATTGCCATGAAACCATCACTGCTGCTTTTGCTCTATCAATGTAGTTATGGCTTTGTTACACTACGTATGTTCCCAGGGCGAGGACCGTGAGAGCCGTCCAGACGGGTCAAATGTTTGTCTTAAATGTTCGAGTCCCAAGGAAAAAAGGGGATCTGAACACTTGTAATATCCTAAGGTGTTGGATGCTATGTTTGCTCGTGTTATTCTGTGTTTGAGGAATGCCAGAAACTTTATATATGTTCACTCTGAACGTAACTTCTTATGTTACACTGAGATATCACAAGTGAGGAGGTAAACAAAGTGGAGGAAAATAGAATAAAACGCTTGTGATATGCGACTCAAAAAGGCTGTGAAAAACTGCACCGTAGAATTGGTGTAACTACCGTCGCTCGTTAACCAGCAACAGGTTCAACAACCTCTCGGCTGTTTTCGCGGGGCGGATCCACGCAGATTTATAGAGTTTTTATGTGAAGATGTTTTACCCTCGTTTGGCAACAGCATTCCAGTCATGAGTCATGTCACATCCATCCTAACTACATCACTGTGGTAACAGTGGAAGACCTCGTCAGCAGCATTACGCACCTTAGGCTCCTGTTACGCAGCTCATCCCGAGCTTCGCTAAGGGGGACGCTTGTTGCTGGAGGTCAGACCAAGCCTAGTGTTTACTTATGTTACAAATCTTCTGTAATATCCAGTTTCCACCAGGGCGTCTCACACGGCCCGAGTAATGTGTACAGATATGCTCCATGATGATGATGGTATAGTTCCTCAGGGGGGACATTCATCCTTGAGGAAACGAGTTCATACCTTGGTATTGATGATTTGTTGTTTGTCTCGCTGGATGCAAGGCTCAGCTTGAGGCTTTTGGAGATGGCTGTGAGCAGCGAACAGGTCTACACCAACAGGGAAACACCTCTGAGCTCGAGCACTATGGGTGAATACACGTGTAAGTAGATAAGTTTAGAACACCATATATGAGTGATTCCCACACACGATCAATTCCAAATAACTTCTTATTGTTTACAACGAAAACGAATCTGGAGTTGCATCTTGAGTTTCACATTCCTCGACGGCTACACAGGAATGTAGCCAACATTCGTATCATAATTTCAGTCAGCACCACACTTGATGCTCAGGTTGATATGAGGTCAACGAGTTAGATTCTCAGTCGACCAGACGTCGTACTGTATCCGACACCTGCAGCATGAAGACACAGTGATGCGTTTTAATGTTACGCTGTGTTACGCCATGATGTGGCTGCCATGGTTCATGTCAACGCCAGCCCCTTCCTCGGTCTCTGTCACATTCTTCTGATCCAGTGTCTGTATGACGCATTCACACACTCATCCTGGCTGTACATATATACTGACATTACACGAACGTCAACTGTAAGAGATGTCTGGTAAGGGAAGCTGGTAACATGTGAATGACAAAACAACAAGATGATGGTAATGTTTAAGATCTTTGTGGATTATCACGAAGATCAAAGTGTACGAGCGAGACATGGCAGGAGAGTCCATCAGTCATTTCTGATCGTGATGTGAGGGGTTGGGGAGGTCATTATAGTTGGAATGAAGAATTGACACACCAAGACAAAGATACGCAAACACACAAACAAAACGCAAGCGATAGATCTTTCTTTGCGTGGTATGTGGCTAACGACCGTTCGGGTCATTCACCGGGTGACATGACACGACAACTGAGGAGGGGAAGCTCGATCGGTCACGGTGAGCAACACATACACCATGATAATCACCAGACAGACCTGGCTGGTTGTGGTGCAGGTCGTCCCAGACCCAGAGGCAACTTCCACAGCTTCCCTCCCTGCACGTCATCACTACATCTAATGCAGTCAAGGATGAGTGGCGGTGAGGAGGAGGTGAAGGAGGATGGTCATCTTAGCGGCAACACCGTCAGCCTTTTATGGCTGAGCCAAGACTAGCAGAGAGTAAACAGACCAACTTCACCATCCACTCTACATCTCCTGCCTCACCCAAGGTATGATATGGAACATAACATGGATCTGACTCGTCACCATCTTACTGATAACACGATGATACTGAAACATCGCCATGACACTGCAAGACTGCAGATAACAGAATCCAAGAACAGAAGAGAATATAATCCCTACATTAATCATCGAAGTACAGGACAAGGTGGGACTCAATAATTATTCTGTACCACATCCCATATGACCCCACACTCTCTGCCCCCACCTGACTTTCCCAGCTGCGGAAGCCTCATGCAAATCCCCCAACCGCTGACCCACTGAGTTTGACCCCTGCCGACCACACTACTCCGCATGAACTCCGAAGGAACACAGTCCACAGATTAACTTATTTACTTCACCGTTCTCATCAGTAACACTGCAAGGTTTGATTGATTCCTATTTTTTTCATATATATATTTTGTCTTTATATTTTGGTGTATCAATTATAATCAATTTGGCAGAAGATGGGCAGTGTTCGTGTGCCCGCAACGTCTCATGTATTTCCAGAATAGAGTGACAATTAACATAGTACAATTGATTCACACTTGATTGGACGAAGCAAAATATGTGGTGAGAAAGATTGAAAAACAAGCCAACAAAACGCTAGTGATTGTTGAATATGCATTCGAACCAATATGGGTTTGATCCTAGGCGGCTCGTGCATGCGTGACGGCCAGTAACGCTAATTGCTACATCATGGAGGTCCGTGTTATGTGTGTGTATGTGTCTGGCAACTGAAGGCATGATATATCATCATAAAGCGTAGGGTTTTCGGGTAAAATGGAGAAAAGAATGTCTTGTTGTGTGTTGAAAGTGGCATGGTGATTAGAATACACGGATCACGAGAAGATGCCTTCGTAAGTGTACGTGAAAGAGTAGGTATGGGGTTCAGTGGAAGTTGATGGATTATGTGATTACTGACAAGTTGCAAAATATGTGTTATTCGGTGTGAATGTGGTGAGATAGGTGGCTGGTAGAATGTCTGGTTTTTCCTCAGTGAAGATAAGTTGGAAAGTTGATGATTGGTCAAGGAAAAGAGGTGATGATAAACGTGTAGGAGAAATAGAGAGAAAGTGATGTGGTCGCAGAGATGCCAGGAGGGAGTAAGTGAAAAATGGCTCAGAGTGAGAGCAAATAAGACCAGGGGAAGATGGGTGGTAAGGTATCTAGGGAATCAGGTAGGTGTGCGGATGAAGTTTGTGGGATGTGGAAGGTGGAATGTAGACATACGAGAAAATATAGTAAGTGATAGAGACAGAGACTCAGATAGATAGTGAAAGTGCAAAAGGAGGATGTGTGGATGGTACGTACACGAGAGGAGAGTGAGAGACAGGGAGGAGTACAAGGAACAAGGCAGGAGATCAAAACAAGGTTGTGAACACCGAAAAAAAGATGGCAGGTGAGAGGCGAGCATTGCAAATATCGATGGATTCTAGGGAGAAGATGTTATGAAATGAAATAAACAGTATGAGGAGGAAAAGAGAACAAATGGGAGTGTCACGGAGGAGAGTGGTTGGGGAAGTGATAACAGAACAAGATGGGAAAAACAGATCGAGTATTTTGAAGACTGTTAAATGGCTTGAAGGACAGAGAGGCGGGTGTTGTGTATGTAGGACGAAGTGGCATGCAGAGTGCGAAAGTCACGACAGATGGGATGGTGAAAACTTTTCGCAAGATGATATGAGGGTTGGTTGGTTGTCTGGGGTTGAGGCCTGTCGACTACCAGGGTCGTTCGGGCCATTAGCATGATGTCACAACTATCGCCTGAAATTTTCTTAGCACCTTGTGTTAAAGATCATTGTAAGACCACGTACACTTTTCTTTATATATGGCCGGTAAGATTTATAAAACATCATGAATTAATGATATTGGAGTTGAGTTTTTAATCAAAGTGGGCGATGGTGTTAGTGATCAGTTGTTGAAGCTGTTCATCGTATATATAGCTCAAGGTGAGGTGGTGGAAGACCAACACCTGTTTGCAGGGTAACCTTGTATGAAGACAAAGAGGACAAAAACGAATGTTCAAACTATACATGAACATGTTTGTTGATTGTATATGGTAATGTGTATGGACCTGGAGAAAGAATACGTTAGACAAATATGCTTTATGGAAAACGCCAGAGAGGTACGGGGTAATTGGAAAATTGTTCAGTGTCATGAGGAGTTTTAGCTGTGGAGTAAGGCATACGAGGGTTAGTAAGGGAGTTGGGTAAGCTGTTCCCGGTGAAGTTGGGTCTGTGTCAGGGATATGTGATGTCACCGTGGCTGTTTGATCTGTTCATGAACGGGTTCGTGAGGGAGTTGAATGCGGGGTAACGGAACAAGGGGCTGCAGTATGCTAGGTTGGGAGAGTGGGAGATATGGGAGGTAAATCTGTTGCTGTTTACAGATGATACAGCTCCGGTGGCAGACTCCGGGGGGCCTCTCTAGGAGCTGGTGACAGAGTTTGGAAGAGTGTGTAAAAGAAGGAAGCTGAAGTAATTATGAACAGAAGTCAGGTTATGAGATGCAGCATGAGTGAGACAAGATGTGAGTGCAGATTTAATTAAGGAGGACTGGGAAGAAGTGGAGTGCTTTGCCTGGGAGTGGACGTGGCAGCGGTTGGAACCACAGGGGTTTAAGCGGGTCACAGGGTGGAAGAGAGGGGTTCATTCCTGGATGCAATGAGGCGTGTTTGGAAGGAAGAGTTAGTATCTCTAAGGGCAAAGATGGATACCCTTTAAGGTGTAGTGACTCCCACAGTTTTGAACGAGCCTTGAATGCAAACAAAACAGAGGAGGCTGACTTGCTGAAAACGTGCTGAAAATAAATTGCTGGAGGACGATATGGGGCGAGATACGGATTAATCAGGCATGAAATGATACCGTCAGAGTGAGGTGTGGTGAGGAGCATCGTCTGATTGAGAGGACCGACCAGGATGGGTAGAAAAGGTTCAGAATATGGAGTGGCTGGGTGAACGACACCGACACTGGGTACCAACGTGTCAGAAGTGTGGGAGGAAGGGATGGAAGGATGGAGTGAGGGAGGCTTTGGGATATCAGGCCTGAGCATTCAGTAGCACAATAGGTGTACATGAGGTCGAGTGTGTTAGATCGGCGTGATTAATATGGGAAGGGGGAGGATGACGTGCTGTCATTGGGCTGATCCACGGCATATGACGCGGTAAAGGGAAACCGTGGAGTAGTGTGTGGGGCTTGGCTGTGGATGGTAGTCTCTGGTCCCTGCACATTTTACTGTGCATGTCAGACAGAGAGACTGGATGTGTGAGAATAATGTCAATGTTCGTTTGTTTCTGAGCTGCCTTCCTAAAGTGACACACACACACACACACACACACACACACACACACACACACACACACACACACACACACACACGCACCCACACACACACACATATATATATATATATATATATATATATATATATATATATATATATATATATATATATATATATATATATTCTCCCTGGGGATAGAGGAGAAAGAATAGTTCCCATGTATTCCCTGCGTGTCGTGGAAGGCGACTGAAAGGGGAGGGAGTGAGGGGCTGGAAATCCTCCCCTCTTGTTTTTAATTTTCCAAAAGAAGGAATAGAGAAGGGGGCCAGGTGAGGATATTACCTCAAAGGCTCAATCCTCTGTTCTTAACGCTACTCCTCTAACTCGGGAAATGGCAAATAGTATGGAAAAAAAGAATATATATATATATATATATATATATATATATGGTTTGGAAATGTATTAGAAGATTGGTAAGGGGTTGGAGAGAGAGTAAGAGCTACTGAAGCGGTAACAGTACTGCCGAAGCAGGAGTTGTGGGAGTATGTGAAAAAGTGTAAGGAAGTGGATGAAAATAAAAGTCCATGAGAAGAAAGCTTGTGAGGGGCAAATGGTTTGGGATCAACTGAGTGAATGTGTCAGCAGTTTTGATGCAAGAGACCATATATTAGTGATTGATGGCTTAAATGCAAAGGTGAGTGATGTGGCAGTTGAAAATATAATTATGGGACATAGTGTATTCAGTAATGTGAAAGGAAATGTTGAACAGCTCGTGGAGTTGTGTGCTGAAAAAGGACTGGTGATTAGGAATACCAGTTTTAAAAAGAGGAACAAAAACAAATATATATATGTGAGTAGGGATGATGGTCAGCGGGAATTATTGGTTTTCATACTAAATGGTAGACGCGCAAAAGAGAGACTGTTGGATGTGACTGTGCTGAGAGGCAAGGGTGAAGATTTGTAGTGGTTTTCAGAAAAGAGGAAATTTATGGGTGAGAAGAGAGTGGTGAGAGTAAGTGAGCTTGGAAGAGAGACTAGTGTGAAAAAATACTAGGAGAGATTGAGTGTATAATGATAAAAATTGAGAGTAAACGAAGTTAGGGGAGTGGATGAGGAATGGGAGGTATAGAGAGAAACATTGTTGGCATGTGCGAGAGATGCATGTGGCATGCGTAAGATGAGAGGTGGGCAGTGAGAGGTGGAACGACAAAGTAGAATTGCTAGTGAAAGAGAAGACATATATAGGCAGTATTAACAGGGAAGAAATGCAAATGATTGAGATGTGTATAAGAGAAAGCGCTGGGAGGTCAAGAGGAAGGTGCAAAGGTTGAAAAAGAGGGCAAATTAGAGTTCGATGGGCGAGTATCAGTAAACTTCAGGGAGGATAAGATATTTTGAAAGGAAGTTAACGGTGTTCGTAAAACAAGAAAACAAATGGGAACATTAGTAAAGGGGGAAAATGGTTAAGTAGTAACATGTAGTGATGAAGTGAGGAAGAGATGGAGTGAGCATTTTGGAAGACTGTTGAATGTGTTCAATGATAGGGAGGCAGATGCAGCATGTTTGGATCGGGATGGTAGGAGAAAGTCAAAGAGAGTGGTTTGGTGGAGAGAGAAGAGGCGGTGAAAGCCTTACGTAAGATGGAATGTGGCAAGGCGACTGGAATGGATACTATTACAGTTTAATTTCTTAAGAAGGGAGGTGATTATGTTATTGGTTTGTCATTAGGATTTTTAGTCTATGTATGAGTCATGGTGAGGTGCCTGAGGATTGGCGAAATGCATGTAAGGTGATTAAGAGGGTGCTGGCATGTACAGAGCATCAGGTTGGAGAGGAACAAAATAATTTCATAAGTGGTAGAGGATGGGTGGATCAGTTTTTTGCTTTAAAGAATGTGTGTGAGAAACTGATGGATTTGTATATGGCGAATATGTTTCTTAAGAAAGCATATGATAGAGTTGACAGTGATGCCTTGTGGAAAGTGATAAGAATATATGATGTGGAAGGAGAGCCGCTAGCAGCAGTGAAAAGTTTTTACATGGGTGCAAGGCGTGTATACGAATAGAGAGGAGAGTGAGTGGTTCAAATGAAGGTTGGCTTACGGCAGGGGTGTGTTATGTCACTATGGCTGTTTAATTTGTTTATGGATAGGGTGGTGAGAAAGGTAAATGCAAGAGTTTTGGAGAGAGGGGTGAGTATGCAGTCTGTTGGGATGAGAGGGCCTGGTTACTGAGTCATTTGTAGTTCGCCACTGATACAGCACTAGTAGCTGATTCGAGTGAGAAACTGCAGAGGTTGATGACTGAGTTTGGAAGAGTGTGTGAAAGGAGAAAGTTGAGAGTAAATGTCAATAAAAACAAGGTTATTGGGTTTAGCAGGGTTGAGGGATAGGTTACTTGGGGTGGGAGTTTATATGGAGAAAAGGTGGAGGAATCAAAATGTTTTAGATACCTGGGAGTGGGCATGGCAGCAGGAGGAACCATGAAATCAGAAGCCAGTCGTAGGATGAGTGAAGGGGCGAAGGTTCTGAAAGCACTGAGAAATGCGTAGAAAGAAAGATTGTTATCTGGTAGGCTTAAAATAGTTATGACTGAAGGTATAGTAGTCCCAACAATGTTATATGGATGTGAGGCATGGGCTATAGATGCAGATGTTCATATTTGTACTTGCTCTCCTTCATCCATTCTCGGCGCTACCCCACCTCATAAGAAACAGCATCGCCACTTCCTCCGTTAGCGAGGTAGCGCCAGGAAACATAAGGAGAAAGGCCACATCCGCCCACATCCATTCTCTAGCTTTAATGTGTAATGCATCGAAACCACAGCTCCCTATCCACATCCAGGCCCCACAGACCTTTCCATGGTTTATCCCAGACACCTCACATAACCTTGTTTAGGCCATTGAAGGCACGTCGTCCCTAGTATACTACATCGTCCCAATTTACTCTATTCCATGCACGCCTCTCACCCTCCTGCATGTTCAGGCCCCAATTGCTCAAAATCCTTTTTACTCCATCCTTCCACCTCCAATTTGGTCTACCGCTTCTCCTTGTTTCCTCCACTTATGACACATATATCCTCTTTGTCAAGTTTCCTTCACTCATTCTCTCCATATGTCCAAACCATTTCAACATACCCTCTTCTTCTCTCCCAACCAAACTCTTTATTACCACACATCTCTCTTACCCTTTCATTTCTTGCTCGATCAAACCACCTCACATAACATATTGCAACCATACAGTATTGTTGGAATTACTTATTCTTCAAATATACCCTTTTTTGCTCTCCGAGATAACGTTCTCTTTCCACACATTCTTCGTCACTCCCAGAACCTTCGCCCCCTCCCCGACCCTATGACTCGCAGAAACTTCCATGGTTTCATTCGCTGCTAAGTCCACTCTCCGATATCTAAAACAAGTTACCTCTCAACTAACTTGTTCTTCAACCCTGCAGAACCTAATAACCTTGCTGTTTTTCATATGTACACAACTATCTCCTTTCACACACTCTTCCAAACTCAGCCACCTACTCTGCAGCTTCTCACTCGAATCAGCGACCAATGCTGTATCATTGGAGAACAGTAACTGACACACTTCCCAGGCCCTTTCATCCCCAGCAGTCTGCGTACTCGCCTCTCTCTCTCTCTCTCTCTCTCTCTCTCTCTCTCTCTCTCTCTCTCTCTCTCTCTCTCTCTCTCTCTCCCCCCCCAAAAAAAAACTCTTGTATTTACCCCCCTCACCACCCCATCCATAAACAAATTAAACAACCATGGGGACATCACACACTCTTGCCGCAGACCGACATTCACTGGGAACCAATTGCTCTCCTCTCTTCCTATCCGAACACATGCCTCACGCCCTTGATAAAGACTTCTCACTGCTTCTGGCAAGTTACCTCTCATACTAATAATCCTTAAGATCTTTCACAAAGCTTCTCTATCAACCCTATCATATGCTTTCTCCAGATCCATAAACGCCACATAGAAGTCAATCTGTTTTTCTAAGTATTTCAGACATTCTTCAAAACGAACACCTGATCCACACATCCTCTACCAATTCTCAAACCATACTGCTCCTCCCAAATCTGATGCTCTCTACATGCCTCCTCCTCCTCCTCCTCCTCCTCCTTCTCCCCCCCCCCACCTTCACCTTCAATTAATACCCTCGCATACACTTTTCCAAGCATACTCAACAAACTTATGCCTCTGTAGTTTGAACACTTACCTCTATCTCCTTTACCTTTATACAGTGGCACTATACATGCATTCCCCCGATCCTCAAACACTTCACCATGATCCATGCATACACTGAATATCCTTACCAACCAATGAACAACACAATCACCCCCTTTCTTAATAAATTCAACTGCAGTACCATCCACTCCGGCCGCCCTGCCTGATTTCATCTTCCGCAAATTTTTCTCCACGTCTTCTCTTTTCACCAAACCACCCTCCCTGACTCACTTCGCATACCATTCCGACCTAAATATCCTACATCTGCCACGCCATCATCAAAGACATTTAACAATCCTTCAAAATATTCCTCCTCATTCCATCACTTTGTTACCACTTTCCCTATTGTTCTCTTGTCTTCCGCACATTATTTACCTCCTTCCAAAACATCTTTTTATTCTCCCTAAAGTTTAATGATAATCTCACCCCAACTCTCCTTTGCCCTCTTTCATAACACCTACACTTTCCTCGACTCATGCCACTAACCCATCTCTCGCCTTCTACTTTCAGTTTTACCCTCATCAATCCAGAATTTACTTTCTTACACTTTACCACACACTCCCATAACTCCTGTTTCAGTAGAAGTGCTACTTCTGACTTTGCTCTTGTCATTTCACCAATCCCTGACTTTACTCCCAAGACATTTCCAAATCATTCTTCCCCTTTACCCTTGAGCTTCGTTTCACTCAGAGCCAGAACATCCAGGCTCCTTTCCTCAAACATACTACCTATGTTTCCTTTCTTCTCATCTTAGTTACATCCGCACATATTGAGAAACCTCAATCTGAGCCTTCGATAAGGATGAGCACTTCCCACTTGACTCCTGTTTCCTTTGTTAGAAATTGAAATACAAGAAGGGGAGGTTTTCCAGCCTCTTTATTCGCCTTCGACGACAAGCGGGGAATACGAAGGTAGAACTTTTATATATACACGTCTAGGTAATTTATCATCAGTATCTTTACCTCCATGAGTTGCAGTATTCTTGACACAATGGTCTTCCATTGTATGATAAAGATCTATGATAGAAATCAGGTGATAAGTGAGTACTGAGATTCACAGCGTCAGGCAGCACATGAGACCAAGCCGGCCGCGTCTCAGGCGGAACCCTGGAGGAGGTGCAGCAGTAAGGTCGACCCAAAACATTACGAATTTTGGTCTGCGGACATATTCCCCGCCACCGTGACGCCAGTCAAGGACACATAGTCCTCTTTTCTTCAGTGAAGTAATCCACGTCCTCGAGGCTCTACTCTAGTCCTCAAGGCCCACTTTTGAGCGAGTGGCTCTATTTCGATGTTTCACAAGAAAGGAGAACCCATGTAGAGTGCTGGCCGTCTGTCAGTGCTTGCTAGCTATACTGTCCATAGTAGACTATAACTTGAGGAGTTATAACAATGTAAACATAAGCGATGATTCCTGTACAGTCGGACCTTGATATATGTTACTGAAAAGACGTATGGTCGGCTACAAGATGTATGGTCGGCTACAAGATGTATGGTCGGCTACAAGACGTATGGTCGGCTACAAGGTGTACTTCGTTATATTTAACAACAAATGTTATAGTACACCTCCGAAGGTCCGGTCCGTCATGGTACACCTCCTCCGAGGATCCGGTCCGTCTTGGGTGAGGTTCCTCCTGTCGTGTACCAGACGGGGAGGAGATCCGTCGTGGCACCAAGCACCACACTCCTCCCTGTTTGTTTCAGCTGACAACATTCTTGTGGACTCTTGCCTCACCGCACCTCCTCCTCCTCCATCTGTCCTCTAAATGTGCTGATTGGACTAGTTAAGTTTTGTCTTGAAGGCCATTGCCAGTTCGTGGTTCCACCGTCCCTTTTCCAAGGCCATTCGGTCGATGTATACGGTACCAAGGACTTGAAAAAGTTCTCCTTCCTTTCTTGCACAAGGTTACATCTGCCCAGACCACATCGTGAGGCGAGGTGCTACTGTATACAAAACAATGTAACCCTCTCTTCTTGCTCCAGCCTAAGGTGTGTCTAGTCTTAAGCTACAAGTATCACACATTTTCTGCCATTCCACCCGTCATCTGCTTTTCCAGTCCGACGATCCTGTGGTTGTTGTTAATGACCAAACAATTTTTTTGTTGTTGTTCTCTTTTTGTCCTCTCACTCCATCTTGGTTCACTCCAACATCCAGGCATACCAGACACATCTAGTAATCGTATTATGCTTCACGTAATAATCTTAGTCTGAACCGTACAAATCTCTCTCTCTCTCTCTCTCTCTCTCTCTCTCTCTCTCTCTCTCTCTCTCTCTCTCTCTCTCTCTCTCTCTCTCTCTCTCTCTCTCTCTCTGTACAAAGTCATATCCTATGGAGGTATGGACCGCATTCACAAGCCGCGCGGAGGCGAAAGCATAGATGCGAATTCTCGTTGCGACAGTCTGTCCACAATTTACCCAGCCTTTCATCCTTCCCTAGAGGTTGGTCGATGAATTGGATATGTGGCTCACGCTAAGGTGTATATTTGTGTGTGTGTGTGTGTGTGTGTGTGTGTGTGTGTGTATATATATATATATATATATATATATATATATATATATATATATATATATATATATTTATATATATACATTTATCATACTCTGTCGCTGTCTCCCGCGTAAGCGAGGCAGCGCAAGGAAACAGACGAAAGAATGTTACAACCCACCCACATACACATGTATATACATACACGACCACACACACGCACATATACATACCTATCCATCTCAACGTATACATATATATACACACATAGACATATACATATATACACATGTACATACTTCATACTGTCTGCCCTTAGTCATTCCCGTCGCCACCCCGCCACACGTGAAATGAAAACCCCCTCCCCCTGCATGTGAGCGAGATAGCGCTAGGAAAAGACAACAAAGGCCACATTCGTTCACAGTCTCTAGCTGTCATATATACTGCATCGAAACCACAGCTCCCTTTCCACATCCAGGCCCCACAAAACCTTCCATGGTTTACCCCATACGCTTCACATGCCCTGGTTCAATCCATTGACAGCACATCGACCCCGGTATACCACATCGTTCCAATTCACTCTATTCCTTGCACACCTTTCACCCTCCTGCATGTTCAGGCCCCGATTACTCAAAATCTTTTTCACTCCATCTTTCCACCTCCAATTGGGTCTCCCACTTCTCGTTCCATCCACCTCTGACACATATCCTCTTTGTCAATCTTTCTTCACTCATTCTCTCCATGTGACCAAACCATTTCAAAACTCCCTCTTCTGCCCTCCCAACCACACTATTTTTATTACCACACATCTGTCTTTTACCTTTCATTACTTACTCGATCAAACCACCTCACACCACATATTGTCCTCAAACATCTCATTTCCAGCACTTCCACCCTCCTCAGCACAACTCTATAGTCCACGCCTCGCAACCATATAACATAGTTGGAACCACTATTCCTTCAAACATACCCATTTTTGCTTTCCGAGATAACTTGGTCCCGTGCTTACTCGTCTGTTTCACTTCTGTTGATAAACCAAAACTTTTACCTTTCTTAACAGCTTTCGAATCTCTAAAGTACCGTGAACCATACAGTTTCCTCTTAGATCTCCGGAATGGTTGTAACAAGGCAAGATCTGACGGTGATAACGTTTCCTGTTGCAGTAATGCCTGTAGACCTTGATTTGTCACAGTGATAGATTCCAAATTTCCCTTCCTCCCTCACTTGCCTCTCAACCAACCGGTCTGCTTCTGTCGTTACGGATGAATCATTTCCCATCAGTATCGGTGTCCCTCAGCACATCCATCCTCTCTTGTCGCTAACACTCTTCTATTCGTCCTTGATCCACTTCCCTCGTCAGAGACCTGAATGCACTCATACGCTGTCGACTCACTATTCCTCCCCTTCTTTTAAGTCCGCTTCATTTTCATGATCTACATCTCGGTTCTGTACCAGTTCAAATATAAATTCAGATATAGGCTAGATATCTTCTTAGGGCAGATGCCGTCTTAACGCACGTAAAGGCTAATTTTCTCCAATTTTTCTTTTTAAAACCTTTACAAAGTTTCCTGTGTCGTTTCATTGCAGCTCCGCCACTCAACACGGAAAACATCCTTGTTGTTACCTTAGCGCTAAGCTATCTTGGAAACTCCAGTTTACCCAGGGAGTAGAAATAGCCTCTTAGAAACCAGTCATTCCTCTCGTCTGTACACTTGCTCCAGATATATACTGTACTGATTCATCCTTGTATGGTGGACTGCTGTCACATCTTGGGAGGCTCGTGCTCCACATACTTGACTTGGTGGAGTCCCAGCCTGACCCACTAGTCCTACACCACAGTGAAGGTCTCGTGTCCCTCTTGTAGGTATTACTTGTTTATGATCCCGAGAACTGGTTACATGTGCCTCCCTACCATTATCACGTGTATGTTGTACTCGGCAAGCTACTGGGTCACGTCATGGCCGCCTGCCCGTTGTCAACTCCAAGGTGAACCGTTGCGACGTCTCTCTCGTTCCTTGCACAGCTTAGCTTTGTAACTTTACAGCTTATGATGTATTTGCTAACAGCCACGACCTGTCCCTTTTTCAAATATAAGTTTTCCTCTTCCAAATTGTTAGATCATTACCTTTCCTCTTTTCTCTTCAGTCTTCAATTTCTTTAGTCCTTTTTGAATATCTCTATAAAGGCCTGGCCTAAGGAGGATGTTCGTCTGCGAAAAAAGGAAAAAAAGTGAGGGAGTCGCTGAAGGACAACCAGACTCTTGTGACAATGAGAGGATATAAAAGGTATTAACCGCTCCACACCACAACAAGTGAGGTAATCAGGGAAGACACACGCCAACCTTCACCCTCAGCCATGAGCGGCTCGTGTGCCCCGCCAGACCGGGAGGTTGGTTATGTTTCATGGGTCACTGTATATGGCAAGTACATCACGAGACCGGCCCTCATCTGTCTGGTGACGCTTACTCAGGTTCCTTCTGCTGCTAGCTTAGTGCTGTTACAGTCTGACTGACTGTGTATGGTACAGATACAGTCTGATTGGTGGTGTCTGGTGCTGTTACAGTCTGACTGGCTGTGTCTGATGCTGTTACAGTCTGACTGGCTGTGTCTGGTGTTGTTACAGTCTGGCTGGCTGTGTCTGATGCTGTTACAGTCTGACTGGCTGTGTCTGATACTGTTACAGTCTGACTGGCTGTGTCTGGTGTTGTTGCAGTCTGACTGGCTGTGTCTGATGCTGTTACAGTCTGACTGGCTGTGTCTGGTGTTGTTACAGTCTGGCTGGCTGTGTCTGATACTGTTACAGTCTGACTGGCTGTGTCTGATGCTGTTACAGTCTGACTGGCTGTGTCTGGTGTTGTCACAGTCTTGCTGGCTGTGTCTGATGCTGTTACAGTCTGACTGGCTGTGTCTGATACTGTTACAGTCTGACTGGCTGTGTCTGGTGTTGTTGCAGTCTGACTGGCTGTGTCTGATGCTGTTACAGTCTGACTGGCTGTGTCTGGTGTTGTTACAGTCTGGCTGGCTGTGTCTGATACTGTTACAGTCTGACTGGCTGTGTCTGATGCTGTTACAGTCTGACTGGCTGTGTGTGGTGTTGTTACAGTCTGGCTGGCTGTGTCTGATGCTGTTACAGTCTGACTGGCTGTGTCTGATACTGTTACAGTCTGACTGGCTGTGTCTGGTGTTGTTACAGTCTGGCTGGCTGTGTCTGATGCTGTTACAGTCTGGCTGGCTGTGCCTGATACTGTTACAGTCTGGCTGGCTGTGTCTGATACTGTTACAGTCTGGCTGGCTGTCTCTGATACTGTTACAGTCTGACTGGCTGTGTCTGGTGTTGTTGCAGTCTGACTGGCTGTGTTTGATGCTGTTTTAGGCTGACTGGCTGTGTTTGGTGCTGTTACAGTTTGACCGACTGCTGTATATTTAAGACACACAAGCTTAACAACCCAGCTAGACCACGTATTAATAGTTCAATTGGGTCAGTCACATGTTGTGTAAGATAAAATCTCTACACGGAGTTCTTCGACGTTAACTTCTTCCCGGCGTCATAGCAGCAGGCGCCAGATGGTTTAGTTACCAGGATGACGCTGTGATGAACACATTGGCGATTTCCTCCCCGTAGTCAACTGCCAATATTCTTTTATATGATTGACCTGTGATGAAGAACATGAAATAATCCTGCCTTTCTTGTTGTCATGGTGCACAGACGTATGTACCAGGTTAAGTTCACTATTTACAGAAAACGTACAAATGTTTTCTCATATATACACTTCTTCTTGCTGACTAGGATCAAGAAAAACACCTCCAGTTTGTTTCAGTGTTGCCTTGTGCATACCTTTAGAATATCTTGATGGTGAAATAATCGAAATGATTGAAATTTCATCGTCCACAAGTACCCCAAGGCCTTCACTGGTAAATCTATGTATAGTGCCAGATAAATCATTTTTTCATTTCTAAAGCCAAGGAACCTTATATTGTAGCACTAAAATCCTTCTTGTACTACCGTATCACATCAACCACCTAGTGCAGCCCCAACTACTGAAGGCATATGATACCAGTATTGCACACAAGAACAGCACGACAGTGAAAAACTTGCTCATAAAAAGCTTGCCTGAAAATTCAGATAGTTGTGTTTACCAAATACCATGTAAACACTGCAATAAAGTTTGCTGGGGACAAAGTGGAAAAGGACTCGGTTTAAGAATATAGCAGCATTAGTGTACAGTTCGTGTTGCACAAGAACCAAGTGCTCTATTCCTGCATATGCAAGACTTGGGCCACCCTATTGACTGGAACAGCGCTCAAAAAATTGTATCTTGTCTTTGATATGTACATAGATGGAAATACCATAGAATTTATAATGATTAAATGCAGTTTTCAAAACACTCTCATGAGTATAGACATGTACGAAATAAGTCCTTTTATGATGAAAAGAATCGTCAACATGTACAACTGTATGAGCTAACCCATGACCAGACAGTAACCTTTCATCACCCGACCATCACCATATATATATATATATATATATATATATATATATATATATATATATATATATATATATATATATATATATATATATATTATTATTATTATTATTATTATTATTATTATTATTATTATGCTTTGTTGCTGTCTCCCGCGTTAGCGAGGTAGCGCAAGGAAACAGACGAAACAATGGGCCAACCCACCCACATACACAAGTATATACATAAACGCCCACACACGCACATATACATACCTATACATTTCAACGTATACATACATATACATACACAGACATATACATATATACACATACACATATTCATACATGCTGCCTTCATCCATTCTCGCCGCCACCCCACCACACATGAAATGACACCCCCTCTCCCCGCGTGCGCGCGAGGTAGCGTTAGGAAATGACTAAAAAGGCCACATTCGTCCACACTCAGACTCTAGCTGTCATGTGTAATGCACCGAAACCACAGTTCCCTTTCCACATCCAGGCTCCACAAAACTCTCTATGGTTTGTCCCAAACGCTTCACATGCCCTAGTTCAATCCATTGACAGCACGTCGATCCCGGTATACCACATCATTCCAATTCACTCTATTCCTTGCACGCCTTTCACCCTCCTGTATGTTCAAGCCCCGATCGCTCAAAATCTTTTTCACTCCATCCTTCCACCTCCAATTTGATCTCCCACTTCTCGTTTTCTCCAACTCTGACACATGTATCCTCTTTGTCAATCTTTCCTCAATCATTCTCTCCATATGGCCAAACCATTTCAATACACCCTCTTCTGCTCTCCCAACCACACTCTTTTTATTACCACACATCTCTCTTACCCTATTATTACTTACTCGATCACACCACCTCACACGATATAACATTGTTAGAACCACTATTCCTTCAAACATACCCATTTTTGCTCTCTGAGATAAGGTTCTCGCCTTCCACACTTTCTTCGACGCTCCCAGAACCTTCGCCCCCTCCTCCACCCTGTGACTCACATCCGCTTCCAAGGTTCCATCCGCTGCCAAATCCACTCCCAGATATCTAAAACACTTCCCTTCCTCCAGTTTTTCTCCATTCAAACTTACCCCCAATGTAGTTGTCCCTCAACCCTACTGAACTTAATGACCTTGCTCTTATTCACATTTACTGTCAACTTTATTCTTTCACACACTTTAACAAACTCAGTCACCAGCTTCTGCAGTTTCTCACCCGAATCAGACACCAGCGCTGTATCATCAGCGAACAATAACTGACTCAATTACCAAGCCCTCTCATCCACTACAGACTGCGAACTTGCCCTTCTCTCCAAAGCTCTTGCATTCACCTCCATAACCACCTCATCCATAAACAAATTAAACAACTATGGAGACATCGCGTACCCCTGCCGCAAACCGACATTTACTGGGGACCAATCACTTTCTTCTCTTCCTACTCGTACACGTGCCTTACATCCTCGATAAAGAACTTTTCACTGCTTCTAGCATCCTACCTCCCACACCATTAACTTTTAATACCTTCCACAGAGCATCTTTATCAACTCTATGTATTTCCTTCTCCAAGTCCATAAGTGCTACATACAAATCCATCTGTTTTTCTAAATATTTCTCACACACATTCTTCAAAGCAAACACCTGATCCACACATCCTCTACCACTTCTGAAACCACATTGCTCTTCCCCAATCTGATGTCTGTACATGCCTTCACCCTCTCAATCAATACCCTCCCATACAATTTCCCAGGAATACTCAACAAACTTATACCTCTGAAATTTGAACTCTCACCTTTATCCCTTTTGCCTTTGTACAATGGCACTATGCATGCATTCCGCCAATCTTCAGGCACTTCACCATGAACCATACATACATTGAATATCCTCACCAACCAGTCAACAACACAGTCACCCTCTTTTTTAATAAATTCCTCAGCAATACCATCCAAACCCGCCGCCTTTCTGGCTTTCATCATCCGCAAAGCTTTCACTACCTCTTCTCTGTTTACCAAATCATTCTCCCTGACCCTTTCACTTTGCACACCACCTCGACCAAAACGTCCTATATCTGCCACTCTATCATAAATGGCATTCAACAAACCTTTGAAATACTCACTCCATCCTCTCACTTCACCACTACCTGTTATTACCTTCCCATTTGTCCCCTTCACTAATGTTCCCATATGTTCTCTTGTCTTACGCACTTTATTTACCTCCTTCCAAAACATCTTTTTATTCTCCCTAAAATTTAATGATACTCTTTCACCCCAACTTACATTTGCCCTCTTTTTCACTTCTTACACCTTTCTCTTGACCTCTTGCCTCTTTCTTTTATAAATCTCCCAGTCATTTGCACTATTTTCCTGCAAAAATCTCCCAAATGCCTCTCTCTTCTCTTTCACTAACAATCTTACTTCTTCATCCCACCACTCACTACCCTTTCTAACCTGCCCACCTCCCACCTTTCTCATGCCACAGGCTTTTTCTTGCGCAGGCCATCACTGGTTCCCTAAATACGTCCCGTTCCTCCCACACTCCCCATACGTCATTTGCTCTCACCTTTTCCCGTTCTGCACTGAATCTCTCCTGGTACTTCCTCACACAAGTCTCCTTTCTAAGCTCTCTTACTCTAACCCCTCTCTTCACCCCAACATTCTCTCTTCTTTTCTGAAAAACCTCTATATATCTTCGCCTTCACCTCCACAAGATAATGATCACACATCCCTCCAGTTGAACCTCTCAGCACATTAACATCCAAAAGTCTCTTTTTCACGCGCCTTTCAATTAACACGTTATCCAATAACGCTCTTTGGCTATCTCTCCTACTTACATACGTATACTTATGTATATCTCTCTTTTTAATCTAGGCATTTCCAATAACCAGTCCTTTTTTCAGCACACAAATCTACAAGCTCTTCACCGTTTCCATTTACAACACTGAACACCCCATGTACTCCAATTATACCCTCAACTGCCACATTACTCACCTTTGCATTCAAATCACCCATCACTATAACCCGGTCTCGAGCATCAAAGCTGCTAGCACACTCACTCAGCTGCTCCCAAAACACTTGCCTCTCATGATCTTTCTTCTCATGACCAGGTGCATAGGCATCTCTCTCCATTCACTTTCAGTTTTACCCATATCAGTCTAGAGTTTACTTTCTTACACTCAATCACATACTCCCACTACTCCTGCTTTAGTAGTAGTGCTACTCCTTCCTTTGCTCTTGTCCTCTCACCAACCCCTGACTTTACTCCCAAGACATTCCCAAACCACACTTTCCCTTTACCCTTGAGTTTCGTGTCATTGAGAGCCAAAACATCCAGGTTTCTTTCCTCAAACATACTACCTATCCCTCCTTTTTTCTCATCTTGGTTACGTCCACACACATTCAGACACCCCAATCTGAGCCTTCGAAGAGGATGAGCACTCCCCGCATGACTCCTTCTGTTTCCCCTTTTCGAAAGTTGAAATACAAGGAGGGGAGGGTTTCTAGCCCCCCGCTCCCGTCCCCTTTGTTCGCCTTTTACGACACGCAGGGAATGCGTGGGAAGTACACTATCTCTCCTATCCCCAGGGATATATATATATATATATATATATATATATATATATATATATATATATATATATATATATATATATATATATATATATACGTATGTATATATGTGTGTGTGTATGTGTGATACAAGAGGGTAATAAGTGCATGACAAGCACATACAACAAAGTACCCAACTCCTGCTCCAAGCGGGACCTCTCATGCACTCAGCAGTCGGGGTTGGACACGTCATCTCCCTCAAGCCTTCATTCCCCGGCGTTGGACGATATTATAGTATTTTGGGAGTGCGTGTGCGGTGTAATTTCTTGATTATGCGTCTTCCATCGTCGCCAGGTGGCTCGACTCAGAGTTACCTCTGGTGACTGGGTGTCATGACGGATCACTCTGGGACCTGACGTGCCTTTAACTCGACAAACTGGTCGTCGATTACGACCGAATAGGCGAGGCCTTTTACACATTTGATAGAGAGGCAGATGTTAGTTCATCTCCCAAAATGCGATCAGCTATTCATATATATATATATATATATATATATATATATATATATATATATATACACTTTTTTTATTTTTTATACTTAACGGACGTCTTTCGCGTTAGCGAGCTAGCGCAAGGAAACAGACTAGGACCTTCATAGAACATATGTATATGTATATACATATGTATATGTATATACATATGTATATGTATATACATAAACGCCCACACACGCACATATACATACATGTACATTTCAGCGTATACATATACATACACAGACATAAACATATATACACATGGACATATCCGTACTTGCTGCCTTCATCCATATTCGACGCCACCCCGCCACACACGAAGTAGCATCCCCCTCCTCCTCCTCCTCCTTCTACAGCGAGGCAATGCCAGGAACAGACAAAAAAGGTCACACTCGTTTACACTCAGTCTCTAGCTGTCATGTGTAATTCACCGAAACCACCGCTCCCTTTCCACATCCAGGCCCCACAGAACTTTCCATGGTTTACCCCAGACGCTTCACATGCCCTGGTTCAATCCACTGACAGCACGTCGACTCCGGTATACCACATCGTTCCAGTTCACTCTATTCCTTGCCCGCCTTTCACCCTCCTTCATGTTCAGACCCCGATCGCGCAAAATCTTTTTCACTCCATCTTTCCACCTCCAATATGGTCCTCCGTTTCTCCTTCCCTCCACCTCTGACACATGTATCCTTTTTCCAATCGTTCCTCACTCATTCTTTTCATGTGTCCAAACCATTTCAACACACCCTCTTCTGCTCTCTCAACCACGCTCTTTTTATTACCACACATCTCTCTTACCCTTTCATTACTTACTCGATCAAACCACCTCACACCACATATTGCCCTCAGTCATTTCATTTCCAACACATCCACCCTTCTTCGCACAACCCTATGTATAGCCAATGCCTCACAACCATATAACATTGTTGGAACCACTATTTCTTCGAACATACCCATTTTTGCTCTCCGAGATAACGTTCTCGCCTTCCACACATTCTTCAACGCTGCCAGAACCTTCGCTCCCTCCCCCACTCTGTGACTCACTTCCGCTTCCATGGTTCCATCTGCTGCCAAAGCCACTCCCAGATATTTAAAGCACTTTACGTCTTACAGTTTTTCTCCATTGAAACCTACCTCAAAATGAACTTGTCCCTCAACCGTACTCTTATACACATTTACTCTCAACTGTCTTCTTTCATACACTTTACCAAACTCAGTCACCATCGTCTGCAGTTTCTCACCAGAATCAGCCATCAGCGCTGTATCATCAGCGAACAACAACTGACTCACTTCCCAAGCCCTCTCATCCACAACAGACTGCATACTTGCCCCTCTTTCCAAAACTCTTGCATGCAACTCCCTACCCACCCCATCCATAAACGAATTAAACAACCTTGGAGACATCACGCACCCCTGCCGCAAACCGACATTCACTGGGAACCAATCACTTTCCTCTCTTCCTACTCGTACGCATGCCTTACGTCCTTGGTAAAAACATTTCACTGCTTCTAGCAACTTACCTTACTCACCATATATTCTTAAAATCTTCCACAAAGCATCTCTATCCACCCTATCGTGTGCCTTCTCCAGATCCATAGATGCTACATACAAATCCATCTTTTTTCTAATTCTTTCTTACATACATTCTTCAAAGCAAACACTTGATCCACACATCCTCTACCACTTCTGAGACCACACTGCTCTTCCCCACTCTTATTCTTTGTACATGGTTTCACCCTCTCAATCAATACCCTCCCATACAATTTTCCAGGAATACTCAACAAACTTATACCTCTGTAATTTGAACAATCACCTTTATCTCCTTTGCCTTTGTACAGTGGTACTGTGCTTGCATTCCGCCAATCCTCAGGCACTTCACCATGATCCATACATGCACTGAATATCCTTACTAACCAATCAACAACACAGTCACCCCTTTTTTATATAAATTCCATTACAGTACCTTCCAAACCCCCCGCCTTGCCGGCTTTCATCTTCCGCAAAGCTTTCACTATCTCTTCTCTGTTTACCAAACCATTCTCCCTGACACCCTCACTTCGCACACCGCGCCTATATCTGCCAATCTATCACCAAGCTCATTCAACGAATCTTCAAAATACTAACTACATCTCCTCACCTCATCACAACTTGTTATTACCTCCCCATTCGCCATCCTTCACCGATGTTCCTATTTAATCTCTTGTCTTACGCACTTTATTTACCTCCTTCCAAAACATCTTTTTATTCTCCCTAAAATTTAATGATACTCTCTCACCCCAACTCTCGTTTGCCCTTTTCTTCACCTCTTGCACCTTTCTCTTAAGCTCCTGTCGCTTTCTTTTATACATCTCCCAGTCATTTGCACTACTTCCCTGCAAAAATCGTCCAAACGCCTCACTCTTTTCTTTCACTAAATGTCTTACTTCTTCATCCCACCATTCACTACCCTTTCTAATCTGCCCACCTCCCACCTTTTTCATAACACAAGCATCTTTTGCGCAAACCATCACTGATTCCCTAAATACATCCCATTCCTCCCCTGCTACTCTTGCGTCATTTGCTTTCACCTTTTGCCATTTTGCACTAAATCTCTCCCGTATTTCCCCACACAAGCTTTCCAAGCTCATTTACTCTCACCACTCTCATCTCCCCTCTCTTCCTTCCTGAAAGCCTCTACATATCTTCACCTTCGCCTTCACAGGATAGTGATCAGACATCCTTCCAGCTGCCCCTTTCAGCACATTAACATCCAAAAGTCTCTCTTTTACACGCCTATCAATTAACACGTAATCCAACAGCGCCCTCCGGCAATCTCTCCTACTCACATATGTATACTTATGTATATCTCGCTTTTTTTAAACCAGGTTTTCCCAATCACCAGTTCTTTTCCAGCAAACAAATCCACAAGCACTTCACCATTTCCATTTACAACTCTGAACACCCCATGTACACTAATTATACCCTCAACTGCCACATTACTCACCTTTGCATTCAAATCACCCATCACTATAACCCGGTCTCGTGCATCAAAGCTGCCAGTACACTCACTCAGTTGCTTCCAAAACACTTGCCTCTCATGATCTTTCTTCTCATGACCAGGTGCAGGGGCACCAATAATTACCCATCTCTCTCCATCCACTTTCAGTTTTACCCACATCAATCTAAAGTTCACTGTCTTACACTCTATCACATATTCCATAGCTCCTGCTTCAGGAGGAGTGCTACTCCTTTCTTTGCTCTTGTCCTCTCACTAACCCCTGACTTTACTCCCTAAACATTCCCAGACCACTCTACCCCTTTACCCTTGAGCTTCGTTTCACTCAGAACCAAAACATCCAGATTTCTTTCCTCAAACTTCTACCTATCTCTCTTTTTTCTCATCTTGGTTACATCCACACACATTTAGACACCCCAATCTGAGCCTTCGAGAAGGATGAGCACTTCCCGCGTGACTCCTTCTTCTGTTATCCCTTTTAGAAGGTTAAAATACAAGGAGGCGAGGGTTTCTAGCCCACCCGCTTCCGCCCCCTTTAGTCGCCTTCTACGACAGAGGGGAATACATGGGAAGTATTCTTCCTCCCCTACCCCCAGGTGATTGGTTCTCAATGAATGTTGGTTTGTGGCAGGGGTGCGTGATGTCTCCATGGTTGTTTAATTTGTTTATGGATGAGGTTGTTAGGGAGGTGAATGCAAGAGTTTTGGAAAGAGGGGCAAGTATGCAGTCTGTTTTGGATGAGAGAGCTTGGGAAGTGAGTTAGTTGTTGTTCGCTGATGATACAGCGCTGGTGGCTGATTCGGGTGATAAACTGCAGAAGCTGGTGACTGAGTTTGGTAAAGTGTGTTAAAGAAGAAAGCTGAGAGTAAATGTGAATAAGGGCAAGGTTATTAGGTACAGTAGGGTTGAGGTACAAGTCAATTGGGAGGTAAGTTTGAATGGAGAAAAACTGGAGGAAGTGAAGTGTTTTAGATATCTGGGAGTGGATTTGGCAGCGGATGGAACCATGGAAGCGGAAGTGAATCATTGGGTGGGGGAGGGGGCGAAAGTTCTGGGAGCGTTGAAAAATGTATGGAAGTCGAGAACGTTATCTTGGAAAACAAAAATGGGTATGTTTGAAGGAATAGGGGTTCCAACAATGTTATATGGTTGCAAGGCGTGGGCTATTGATAGAGTTGTGCGGAGGAGGGTGGATGTGCTGGAGATGAGATGTTTGAGGACAATATGTGGTGTGAGGTGGTTTGATCGAGTAAGTAATGAAAGGGTAAGGGAGATGGATGGTAGTAGGAAGAGTGTGGTTGAGAGAGCAGAAGAGGGTGTTTTGAAATGGTTTTGTCACATGGAGAGAATGAGTGAGAAAAGATTGACAAAGAGGATATATGTGTCAGAGGTGGAGGGAACGAGGAGAAGTGGGAGACCAAATTGGAGGTGGAAAGATGGAGTGAAAAAGATTTTGAGTGATCGGGGCCTGAACATGCAGGCGGGTGAAAGGCATGCAAGGAATAAAGTGAATTGGAACGATGTGGTATACCGGGGTCGACATGCTGTCAATGGATTGAACCAGAGCATGTGAAGCGTCTGGAGTAAACCATGGAAAGTTTTGTGGGACCTGGATGTGGTAAGGGAGCTGTTGTTTCGATGCATTATACATGACAGCTAGAGACTGAGTGTGAACGAATGTGGCCTTTGTTGTCTTTTCATAGCGCTACCTCGTGCACATGAGGGGGAAGGGGGTTGTTATTTCATGTGTGGCGGGATGCCGACGGGAATGACTAAGGGCAGACAGTATGAAGTATGTACATGTGTATATATGTATATGTCTGTGTGTGTATATATATGTATACGTTGAGATGTATAGGTAAATATATTTGCGTGTGTGGACGTGTATGTATATACATGTGTATGTGGGTGGGTTGGGCCATTCTTTCGTCTGTTTCCTCGCTAACGCGGGAGACAGCGACAAAGTAAAATAAATAAATGAATATATATATATATATATATATATATATATATATATATATATATATATATATATATTACTATGAGTCCACGGGGAAAATGAAACACGATAAGTTCCCAAGTGCACTTTCGTGTAATAATCACATCATCCGGGGAGACACAAGAGAGAAATATAACAGCTACGTCTTTTCGTTGTATATTAACTGACTGTTATTTTTCTCTCCTGTGTCTACCCTGATGATGTGATTATTACATGAATGTGCACTTGGGAACTTATAGTGTTTCATTTTCCCCGTGGGCTTATAGGAATATACTTGATCATGCGCAAAATTGTGATCCTTTCCAATATATATATATATATATATATATATATATATATATATATATATATATATATATATATATCCCTGGGGATAGGGGATTAAGAATACTTCCCACGTATTCCCTGCGTGTCGTAGAAGGCGACTAAAAGGGGAGGGAGCGGGGGGCTGGAAATCCTCCCCTCTCGTTTTTTTTTTTTCATTTTCCAAAAGAAGGAACAGAGGGGGCCAGGTGAGGATATTCCAAAAAAGGCCCAGTCCTCTGTTCTTAACGCTACCTCGCGAACGCGGGAAATGGCGAATAGTTTAAAAGAAAGAAAAGATATATATATATATATATATATATATATATATATATATATATATATATATATATATATATATATATCCCCATTACTTGATTTTACTCAATTTTTTGTATTAGTAAGGTAGCTCCATGAACAGACGAAGAAAGACCGCATTCGCTCACATCCATTCTCTTGTGCAACAGTGCAACACCATATACACACCCCCCCCCCCCCCCGTTCACAACCAATTCAAACACCTTTCTATTGTTTAGCCCGGCGGAATCAATTGTCTAGGTTCAGTACATCGACAGCACGTCACCCCTTGTACACCACATCTATTCAGTTCTCTCCATCCCATGCACACCTTTCACCCTCCTGCATGTTTGTGCCCCGTCTTCCTTAAGCACTTTTCACTCCATCCTTTTGTGTCCAATTTCATCTCCCCCATCCCTTTTTCCCCTTCACTTTTGACACATATCATTTTTGTAGACCTCAAACTTTCCTCTCTCATTCTCTCCATATGCCCAAACCATTTTGATACACCCTGTTCTGCTCTTTCAACCACATGCTTTTCATTACCACTTACCACAAATCTCTCTTACCCTTTCATTACTCGGTCAAACCACCTCACACCACATATTGTCCTCAAACATTTCATTTCCTGCACTTCCCCCCTCCTCGGCATATCCTTATCGTTAGCCCATAACTCTCATCCCTACAGCATTGTTGGGACAAATATACCTTCAATCATACATATTTTCACCCTCCCATATAAAGATCTCTCTCTCCACACATTCCTTGATATTTCAGAAACCATCGCCTCTCACCCACCCTATGACTCACTTCCATTTCCATGGTTTTCATTCGCTGCCATGTCCACTCTTCCTTATATCCAAAACGATTGACTCCTTCCAAATTCTATCCATTCAGACTCACGCTCTGTGCAGAACCACACATCCTCTATCACTCCTGAAAGCACGTTGTTCCTCCCCAGTCTGATGCTCTTTGCATGCCTTCACCCTCTCGCCTAACCATGCTCATTTCTCACCTGACCACACTCTTGAGACATAAGAAGATTACGTAACAGGTTGAAGTTCTGGGAGGGTGATGCTGGTTCTGTCATGGCAGCGTCTATTGAAATAGATCAGAGGGAAATTTTTGTTGCATATAAGGTAGATAACCAGGAAACCAGGATTGTGACCATTGAGACGAAGGTGGAGGAGAGCTCTGCCCTTCCAACCTCCTAAAAGACTCCTAGGATTCCAGAATCTCTGGCCAGGGAGATTCCGACTCAGGATAGGTTCAGTGTACAACAGGGTGAAGTACAGGATGATCTTACTATCATCCTGGGTGGGGACTCCCTTGTTAGGGATCAGGGCCAGGAGCTCTGCAGGAAGGGAAAAGGGAGGAAAACTGCTTTGCTGGTTGTAGACTGGAGGATATTCTGGAAAAGTTTGACGACATAGTCTCAAACACTCTGGAGGAGACCACCTTTATAGTCAAGGTTGATATTAACGTTGTAGCTGGTGGCAGGTCGGAAGAAATTTTAGCTCAATACAGTGTTTAAGTTTAAAGAGTTTTGGGAGATTTGTTTTATCGAAATTGCTTCCTAGGTTTGACGTCACCTCCTGTACCCCTTTGTAGAATGCTTGGGATTGATTACACAGTTGAGGTTCTGTGTAGGGAGGAGGAGAGAGTCTTTTACATAGATTTATGGGACCATTTTATTCATAACAGATGCTTGTATGCCCAGGATGGTCTCCATTTGAAATACGTAGGATATCATTTTAGATAAACATACATTAGTTAGGTACTTAGAATACGGAAAAACAAACAGAGGGATTCAAGTTAAGGAACATGGCTGGCATGTAGAGGCGTGGGGTAGGTGGGACCAGTTGGATAAGGAATACGTATGGCAGCTTTGGGAGGTGGAGAACAAAACAGGGCAGGTAGTGGAGAGTTCCCACGTAGAAGGTTGAGAGTTCTAAAGCTTCGACGTGCAGGGAAAGAAACAATTATCAAAACGGCCCACCTTTGAGTTGCCAGTGGTCACCCAGTAATCATGTGACGCAGCTGCCTGCCGAGTATTGCGTGGTCCAGCTAGTGGTGGGGGGCACACAAGCAGCCAACACTAAGGAGCAAAAATCAAAGTGATACCTATAGAAGAGGGAAAGTGTATCAAGACATGGTGGGACCTGTCAGTTGTCTCATGTTGGGATCGAAGCAGGCAAGAGTAAATGCAAGCCAGGACAGGTGCAGACAAGCTCACAAGTCGGGACGGGGGAATGGAAGATGATGACCGGGGAGGGATAGGTCAATCTGGGGTCACCGTCGGTCTACCCTTTCCCACTGCTACATAGGCGCACATACACACACACACACACACACACACACGCGAGCGCGCGCGCGTGCTAGTGACGAAAAAGCCTCAGTCATCAAAATATTTTATGTTAATGCAGAGAGTTTGTAAAAAAAAGAAATGAATGGAGATAGAAAAATTGCTTTAGAAGAAAAATACGATTTAGCATTTCGGGATCCAGGTAAGGTTGATATAGAGATTTCGTAACAGAACATGGGATTCCTGGGTACACTGTAACAGAAAATGGGATCCCTGAGTACACTGTAACAGAACATGGGATTCCTGGGTACACTGTAACAGAACATGGGATTCCTGGATACACTGTAACAGAACATGGGATTCCTGGGTACACTGTAACAGAACATGGGATTCCTGGGTACACTGTAACAGAGATGGAGGAAATTTAAAGATGTTAGTGTTTTGCTCTTCGTTAAATGTAATTTCAATCTCATAACAAAATAATGTTGTAGCTGATGATAAAATCAACCCCATTTTTTCGTTGAAATGAAAGATGTTCTTTGCAAGATAATTACAGTAGGATGAGTCCTGTATGGGTGATTTCTCTCTTCCTGTATCATACCTGTTATTGGCTGTATACTTTTGACACTTCCATACCACATCATCCATATGTATGATTTTGTTTCTTGTTTGCCTTTCCCTCTTGTCTAATGTAGCGTCAGCAGCGGACGATTGAGCCTTCCAGGAAAATCCTTTTCTGGCTCCAGTTCGTCTGTAATTTGCGACGGTGATGATATGGGAGGCAATTATTCTTCCCCATCCTCACCCCAGGGGAAATAACGTGACGTCAGACCGTTGGTCGTAACCCCGCACCGGGTATGAGAGCGCAGCGTGGCGACGTCTGGCATCTTACCCGCTTCGTTAAGTCAGTTAGAGGAAGTGTGGCATCGTCTTTCGTCTCCCGAGTCTTCTGGGTTGTTCGTGGAAACTAATCTATTTAGGGAGTTAAAACTCGTAGTAAACAGACGACAGTATTTTTTGTCTTTTTTTTTTTCAGCCAGTTAGTCTGGCAGTGTTTACCAGGAAGATAGTGCCGTAGTTGATGCCTTGCGTAATTTCCCTGAAGAACTGTAATTGTATATAGTCTCTTCTCGTTACTGTAACGAAGCTCGGTTGTGTTATGCAGTGATACGTAACACAGCCTCACACTCCACGACGCCTTCGTCACACTCGTATTTCAGAAACAGGAAACTTCAGGCTGATTACAGAAAGATTGATGTAACAGTTGGTGCATCAGAGCCAGCGGTGCTTAGACCTGTTGAAATTATGGTGATAAGCCAAACCAGATGTTCAGCATCCTGACCCAGCAACAGCAGCAGATGTGTGACGCATCCTGACCCAGCAACAGCAGCAGATGTGTGACGCATCCTGACCCAGCAACAGCAGCAGATGTGTGACGCAACCTGACCCAGTAGCAGCAGCAGATGTGTGACAACATGACCCAGTAACAGCAGCAGTGTGTGACAACATGACCCAGCAACAGCAGATGTGTGACAACATGACCCAGCAACAGCTGCAGATGTGTGAGAACATGACCCAGCAACAGCTGCAGATGTGTGAGAACATGACCCAGCAACAGCTGCAGATGTGTGAGAACATGACCCAGCAACAGCTGCAGATGTGTGACAACATGACCCAGCAACAGCTGCAGATGTGTGAGAACATGACCCAGCAACAGCTGCAGATGTGTGACAACATGACCCAGCAACAGCTGCAGATGTGTGACAACATGACCTAGCAACAGCTGCAGATGTGTGAGAACATGACCCAGCAACAGCTGCAGATGTGTGACAACATGACCCAGCAACAGCTGCAGATGTGTGAGAACATGACCCAGTAGCAGCAGCAGATGTGTGACAACATGACCCAGCAACAGCTGCAGATGTGTGACAACATGACCCAGCAACAGCTGCAGATGTGTGAGAACATGACCCAGCAACAGCTGCAGATGTGTGACAACATGACCCAGCAACAGCTGCAGATGTGTGACAACATGACCCAGCAACAGCTGCAGATGTGTGAGAGCATGACCCAGGCAACCAGCTGGCAGATGGGTGACAGACGCATGACCCAGCAACAGCTGCAGATGTGGTGAGCAACATGACCCAGCAACAGCTGCAGAATGTGTGAGAAACATGACCCAGCAACAGCTGCAGATGAATGACGACTTCGTCCACCATGTGGACGAAGTCAGGCACTGCCTAGCGTAGGGCTTAAACTCGTACTCAGCAGCTTTGGCTAAAGTGAAGGAAAAGTTGCACGACCATGACAGCTGTACCTGTGTGAGAACATTACTCACACAGCTGCAATGTGTGATTGACCAAACAGCTGCAATGTCTGAATGATGATTCTCACACTGCAAGTTGACCTTGTCTGTATATGTTCAACGTCAGCTGCCTTGTCTGTATGATGATTTCACACTCAAGCTGTACCTGGTCTAAAGTGAGAGCTTCACACATGTCAAGCTGTACCTTGTCTGTATGATGATTCTCACACGTGTCAAGCTTGTACCTTGTCTGTATGATGATTCTCACACGTGTCAAGCTGTACCTTGTCTGTATGATGATTCTCACACGTGTCAAGCTGTACCTTGTCTGTATGATGATTCTCACACGTGTCAAGCTGTACCTTGTCTGTATGATGATTCTCACACGTGTCAAGCTGTACTTTGTATGATGATTCTCTCACGTGTCAAGCTGTACCTTGTCTGTATGATGATTCTCACACGTGCCAAGCTGTACCTTGTCTGTATGATGATTCTCACACGTGTCAAGCTGTACCTTGTCTGTATGATGATTCTCACATGTTTCAAGCTGTATCTTGTCTGTATGATGATTCTCACACGTGTCAAGCTGTACCTTGTCTGTATGATGATTCTCACACGTGTCAAGCTGTACCTTGTCTGTATGATGATTCTCACACGTGTCAAGCTGTACCTTGTCTGTATGATGATTCTCACACGTGTCAAGCTGTACCTTGTCTGTATGATGATTCTCACACGTGTCAAGCTGTACTTTGTGTGCATGATGATTCTCATACATGTCAAGCCGTACCTTGTCTGTATGATGATTCTCACACGTGTCAAGCCGTACCTTGTCTGTATGATGATTTTCACACGTGTCAAGATGTACTTTGTCTGTATGATGATTCTCAGGCGTGGCAAGCTGTAACTTGTCTGTATGATGATGCTCACTCGTGTCAAGCTGTACCTTGTCTGTGTGATGATTATCATACGTGTCAAGCTGTAACTTGCCTGTATGATGATTCTCACACGTGTCAAGCTGTACCTTGCCTGTATGATGATTCTCACGCGTGGGAAGCTTTACCTTGTCTGTATTATGATTCTCACGCGTGGGAAGCTGTACCTAATGTCTCGTACGGCTAAGCCATACTCGGCCTGCCTACTTTTCCAAGTGAGTCAGAGGCATGAGAATCATTTCGACTTCTTTGGATTTAGGGAAACAAAGTGAGGGAAAGACACTTGTGTCGCCCACTGTACGTATCAAGGCGTAGCTAGAGCCACAGACATGTCTTACGACACTTTGTGTCGCCCACTGTACGTATCAAGGCGTAGCTAGAGCCACAGACATGTCTTACGGCACTCATCAGCGAAGCTGCCATGACACATCTGTCTCGGTACATTTCCCGCCGGGCGCATACTAGGACCCCAACCGTTTTACAGAAAACCTCCTTACACGGTTGTGTACGTGGGTGTATAACCCTGGAAGCCTTCTGGGGGGCTCCTGTATCTTCAAGGCTGCGCTACAATCAGTAGCAGGAGACGATGGACTCCTGTGCAGCAAGATGTTCCTCTATGTGATTTTACTATTTTTCGTCCATCGACGGTCATATAAACCTAGCCGTTGGTGACTTCTTACTCTCAACGTAAGCAGATTACTGTCACACACACACACACACACACACACACACACACACACACACACACACACTATATATATATATATATATATATATATATATATATATATATATATATATATATATCATCCCTGGGGATAGGGGATTAAGAATACTTCCCACGTATTCCCTGCGTGTCGTAGAAGGCGACTAAAAGGGGAGGGAGCGGGGGGCTGGAAATCCTCCCCTCTCGTTTTTTTTTTTTTTTTAATTTTCCAAAAGTAGGAACAGAGGGGGCCAGGTGAGGATATTCCCTCAAAGGCCCAGTCCTCTGTTCTTAACGCTACCTCGCTAACGCGGGAGATGGCGAATAGTTTAAAAAAAAAAAAGTATATATATATATATATATATATATATATATATATATATATATATATATATATATATATATATATATATATATATTTGTTCGACTTTTCCCGCGTTAGCAAGGTAGCGCCAGGAGCAGTCAATGAAAAGGCCAGATCCGCTTGCATCCTCTCTCAAGCTGTGCAGTACACCAAAACCACAAATTCTTATTCACAAGCAGACCCCACGTAGTTTCTCCCGGCTGCTCCATAGGCCCTGGTTAAGTCCACTGACAACACGTCGCCCTCTGTATGCAAAATCGCTCCAATTCACTTTATCCCGTGCACGCCTTTCACCTTCACGCAATGTTCAGGTCCCAAGTATTCAAAATCTTTTTCCTTCTATTCCCGATTTTGTCTATCACTAATTATCACCTCCACTTCTGACACATACATCCTCTTTGTCAGCTTTCCTCACTCATTCCCTCCATGTCGACAAAACATTTCAGGACACCCTCGCAAGTTCTTATAGCCTCGTTCTTCTTGTCACCACACATCTCTCTTATCCTTTTATTACGTACTCGATCAGACCACCTCACACCTCAAATTGTCCTAAAACGTTCCGTTTTTACACATCCACCCTTTGCGCATTCTCATCTATTGGGCATACAACACCGTTGAGATTACTGTACCTTCAAACATACCCATTTTCGCCCTCCCAGATAACTTCACACATTCCTCATTGCTCCCTCACCCATCCCATGTCTCACTTCAGCCTTTACAGTTCCATTTCATCCCCTGCCATATCCATTCCCAGGTATAAAAATTTCCACTTCCATTTTTTTCCGTTTCAATTCATACCCGCAACTAACTAGTTCCTTTGCACTTTTAAACCAAATAACTTTCCTTTATTCAAATGTACTCTCAACCTCTTCCTTTCTCTCACTCTCCCAAACTCAGGGACCATCTGCAGTTTCTTACTGCCAACAGGAAATTGACTCACTTTCAAGGTACCCACACCCCCATGTACTGTATACCCACTCCTCTCTCCAAGACCCTTGCATTTACCTCCCTCACCACCCCATTCATGAACAAATTAAACAACCATGGTGACATCACACACCCTTGCCGCAGACCGACCTTCATCTGGCACAGCTCACTCTCCTCTGCGTACTCGCACACATATTTGCCTTACAATCTTGATTAGAAATTCTCACTGTTTCTCGTAGCTTTCATCCCACACCATATATTCGTAAGACCTTCCGCAAGGCATCTTCATCAACCTATTATTTGCTTTCTCCAGATCCATAAATGCTGCAAACAAATCTTCTGTATCTCTAGGTCTTCTTTAAAGCAAACACTTGATCTAGACATTCTCTACCACTCCTGAAACCACATTGTATCTCCCCAGTGTAATGCTCTCAATCAGTGCCCTCCCATACAACTTACCAGGTGTACTCAACAACCTTATACCTCTGTAGTTCGAGTACTCACCTTTATCACCCTTGCCTCTTTACAGTGGCACTATACATGCATTCTCCCAATTCTCAAGCACCTCACCATGATCCATACATACAGTGAATAATCTAACCAATAAATCAGCAACACAGTCACCGTCTTGCTTAAGGAATTCAGTTGCAATATAATCCACTTCAGCAGCCTTTCCACATTTCATCTTTGGCAAGGCTGTCTCCTCCTCTCCTTTCTTCACTCTTTCCATGACTCTTCCACCTCGCACACCTTCCCAACCCAAACGCTCTACATCTGTCACCCTGTTATCAAACATTCAGTAGTCCTTCATAATACTCACTTCATCTCCTCTTCTCCTCATCTTTATGCACGAGCCCTTGATAAGAGGTCCTGAGGTTATAGGACCAGGACGCAGGTGAATAGGATTGTTGAACAACTTGTGTAGTTGTGTGTTGTAAAAGGACTAGTGATTGGGAATACCTGGTTCAAAAAGAGGGACATACACAAGCAGACATAAGTGAGAAGGAAAGATGGTAAGAGAGCATTACTGGATTAGTTACTAATTGATAAGCGTGCAAAAAGGGGCTTTTGGGTGTGAATGAGTTGGGAAGGGCAGCTGGTGGAATGTTTGACCATTACCTGGTGGAGGCGAGGGTGAAGATTTGTAGAGGTTTGCAGAAAAGAAGAAATTATATGAAGGAGAAGACGGTGGTAAAAGTAAGTGAGCTTAGAAAAGGGACTTGTGTGAAGAAACATTTGGGGGATATTGACTACAAAATGGCAAAAAGATGAATGTAAACGAAGTGGAGTGGGTGAGGAATGGGAGGCATTAAGGGAAGCAGTGCTGGCATATGCAAGAGGAGTGAGTGGCATGCGGAAGGTGGGAGGTGGGCAGGTGGTGGGATGACGAAGCAAAGTTGTTAGTGAAAGAGCAATGAGATGTGTACGGGCTGTACTTACAGGGAAGGAGTCCAGATGATCGGGAGATGTTCAAGAGAAAGCGACAAGAGGTCAAGAGGGGGTTCAAAAAGAGGGTAAATATGAGTTAGGGGTGAACGAACATTAGTAAACGTCGGGGAAAATACGATGTTTAGGAAGCAGGTTAATAGTTCTAGAAATTCAAGAGAACAGCTGGAGACATCGGTGAAGGGGCAATGGGGAAGTGATATGTTTGCATGATGTACAGCCTGGTTTCCATGACATATGCATCCCAGTACTAACCTGTGCCAACGATTAATCGAATTTCGCAAAGAGACTATAAATAATTGATCATCAGCTTGTTCTGCTTGTGATAAACTAAGTTTGTGAGGACTCACGCTGGCGCAGTGTGACCTGTAGATTATCGGCGGCGAAGCAGACTTGCAACCTGAAGATTCTGTTTTTCATGTATGTTGTTAATAACTTTTCAGACTGATAAAGAGGCGACCGGAACCATTACAACCCTTAAGACTATCTCAGCAACTTTCGTCTGAGGAAGAGCTACCCTGCTGGTGTCACTGGGACACTCATTGATCCACTGTCATTGCTCAAGTGAGTGATCCATCTCAGTGGTGTCATTGTTTCTCCCTCTCATCCAGTCCACTCTACCAGTGATCTGATCCAATCCACTCTTGCTCTAGTTCCATTCAACGATCCGTGTCATTTCTGTTATTGTTCCATTCATTGCTAACATCGCTCCACTCCTCAGTGATCCGTTCTAATGACGTTGTTCTGCAAATATGGCTTACCTTAAATGAAGGTTTTGTCTCTCGTATGAAAATAACTTTTGATTAACATAAAATCATAAATAGAAATCATTCCTGAGCATATGAGCCATTACTGGAAACCAGAAGGTTATGACAGGTACTACACAGTGGACACGAAGAGTCGTGTGAACAAGAAAATTTCAAGTGGAGACAAATGCTGAGTATGGCCACCCACCGTGTTGACAGCACGAACCGGCTAGGGATTGGCAGTTATGAGCACTGGCGGCTGGTGCTATGATGGCTGCTGCTGCTGCTGATGTTCCAGAGTAACCCTGGCACCCCACCTCTCCCACTAACATCCGAGCACCAGCCAGCCCTGCACAACACTGGCCCAATGAACATCCGCGACATTGTTTACTTGGTGAAGCCCCGCCCCTTCCATGACGCCAGCCTATTTTACGACTTCCGCCTCTGTTGCTTGCATCCACCGCTCTTCTCTTGCCCCCGGCCAGCTGCGCTAACATTTCCTGCATTTTGCCGCACAAGGGCATCCTCCTCAAATGTCTGGCGAGTGTCAAGACTGTGGTTATTCTGTAAAACGAGAACACGCAAGTCGCTTGTTAGCTAATGGCGGCGGAATGTTAAGTTGGGCGCCTCCCACGCTCTCCATGTATCAGCAGCGGGTGTGTGGCTGCGTGTCTCACATAGTTAAGTGGCAAGGCTGTTCCCCACACTAACACTTGATCATCGTGGGCACCTTCAATCCTGTATGACACGTGCCGCTCCTCCCCTCGTCACAGACGTAGGTAACTACACCATTTGAATCGTATCATTATCGCAGTTCCTCCGAGAAATATGCAGCTTCTTGTACCTGTTATGCTCTGTGGTCCACCGCATCAAGGTCGTAAAAATCTCATTCATACCAAAACAACAAGATCTCAGGGAAGATAAGTTGTTTTTTTCCACCGTGGATCACGAGAAGTATGTGTTTACCACGATATTAGCAAGAGGCAGCACAGAAACAGTGGTTATTATCACATACTTGAGACAATAACACAGGCTAACCCAGCTGTTTATGTTCTGTCAAGGTTGAGAGCTGCACCTTAGATAATGCGAGAGACAGGCCATGTTACTGTCCCTGTCTCCACGTGTCTGGCAGGAGCACAGTACCAGGAAGAAAAGTCAAGTACCTTCTGCCCCGCAGGAGCGAGCTTCAACTCCTCACGTTAAACACCTGCATATCTCACTCATATGATAATATCTTAGGAAACTCTAAGCAGTGGACATGTGAAACTCACATCGTGAAATACTAAGCATGATTTTTCTTCTTCCTTGAATGTTTTCAGTTTATCATCCATCATCACCTGGCAGGACCATCATCACCTGGCAGTACCATCATCACCTGGCAGGACCATCATCACCTGGCAGTACCATCATCACCTGGCAGTACCATCATCACCTGGCAGGACCATCATCACCTGGCAGGACCATCATCACCTGGCAGGATCATCATCACCTGGCAGGACCATCATCACCTGGCAGGACCATCATCACCTGGCAGTACCATCATCACCTGGCAGGACCATCATCACCTGGCAGGATCATCATCACCTGGCAGGACCATCATCACCTGCAGGACCTCATCACCTGGCAGGATCACATCACCAGTAGGACCATCATCACCTGGCAGTACCATCATCACCTGGCAGGATCATCATCAACCTGGCAGGATCATCATCACCTGGCAGGATCATCATCACCAGGTAGGATCATCATCACCTGGCAGGACCATCATCACGTGGCAGTACCATCATCACGTGGCAGTACCATCATCACCTGGCAGGATCATCATCACCAGGTAGGATCATCATCACCTGGCAGGGACCATCATCACCTGGCAGTACATCAATCACCTGCAGTACCATCATCACCTGGCAGGATCATCATCACCTGGCAGGATCATCATCACCTGCAGATCATCATCACCAGGCAGGACCATCATCACCTGGCAGGATCATCATCACCTGGCAGGATCATCATCACCTGGCAGGATCATCATCACCTGGCAGGATCATCATCACCTGGCAGGATCATCATCACCTGGCAGAATCATCATCACCTGGCAGGACCATCATCACCTGGCAGGATCATCATCACCTGGCAGGATCATCATCACCTGGCAGTACCATCATCACCTGGCAGGATCATCATCACCTGGCAGGATCATCATCACCTGGCAGGATCATCATCACCTGGCAGGACCATCATCACCTGGCAGGACCATCATCACCTGGCAGGATCATCATCACCTGGCAGGATCATCATCACCTGGCAGGACCATCATCACCTGGCAGGATCATCATCACCAGGTAGGACCATCATCACCTGCAGGACCATCATCACCTGGCAGTACATCATCACCTGGCAGTACCATCATCACCTGGCAGGATCATCATCACCTGGCAGGACCATCATCACCTGGCAGGACCATCATCACCTGGCAGGACCATCATCACCTGGCAGACCATCATCACCTGGCAGGACCATCATCCCTGGCAGTACCATCATCACCTGGCAGTACATCATCACCTGGCAGGACCATCATCACCTGGCAGGAACCATATCACCTGGCAGTACCATCATCACCTGGCAGGATCATCATCACCTGGCAGGATCATCATCACCTGGCAGGACCATCATCACCTGGCAGGATCATCATCACCTGGCAGGATCATCATCACCTGGCAGGATCATCATCACCTGGCAGGACCATCATCACCTGGCAGTACCATCATCACCTGGCAGGTAACCAGATCATCACCTGGCAGGAACTATCATCACCTGGCAGGATCAACTACATCACCTGGCAGGACCATCATCACCTGGCAGGATCATCATCACCTGGCAGGATCATCATCACCGGCTAAGGTACCATCATCACCTGGGTCAAGGATCATCATCACCTGGCAGGACATCATCACCTGGCAGGATCATTCATCACCTAGGCTAGTACATCATCACTGGCAGGACATCATCACTCAGTCATCATCCTGGCAGGTACCATCATCCATCACATGGCAGGATCATCATCACCTGGCAGGTCCATCATCATACCTGGCAGGATCATCATCACCTGGCAGGACCATCATCACCTGGCAGGTACATCATCACAGGTAGGACCATCATCACCTGGCAGTCACGACATCATCACCTGGCAGTCCATCATCACCTGGCAGTTACCCATCATTCACCTGGCAGGATCATCATCACCTGGCAGGACCATCATCACCTGGCAGTACCATCATCACCTGGCAGTACCATCATCACCAGGTAGGACCATCATCACCTGGCAGGACCATCATCACCTGGCAGGACCATCATCACCTGGCAGTACCATCATCACCTGGCAGTACCATCATCACCTGGCAGGATCATCATCACCAGGTAGGACCATCATCACCTGGCAGGATCATCATCACCAGGTAGGATCATCATCACCTGGCAGGATCATCATCACCTGGCAGGATCATCATCACCAGGTAGGACCATCATCACCTGGCAGGATCATCATCACCAGGTAGGATCATCATCACCTGGCAGGACCATCATCACCTGGCAGTACCATCATCACCTGGCAGGACCATCATCACCTGGCAGGACCATCATCACCTGGCAGGATCATCATCACCTGGCAGGACCATCATCACCTGGCAGTACCATCATCACCAGGTAGGATCATCATCACCTGGCAGTACCATCATCACCTGGCAGGATCATCATCACCTGGCAGGATCATCATCACCTGGCAGGATCATCATCACCTGGCAGTACCATCATCACCTGGCAGGATCATCATCACCAGGTAGGACCATCATCACCTGGCAGTACCATCATCACCTGGCAGTACCATCATCACCAGGTAGGACCATCATCACCTGGCAGGACCATCATCACCTGGCAGGACCATCATCACCTGGCAGGACCATCATCACCTGGCAGTACCATCATCACCTGGCAGGATCATCATCACCAGGTAGGACCATCATCACCTGGCAGGATCATCATCACCAGGTAGGATCATCATCACCTGGCAGGACCATCATCACCTGGCAGGATCGTCATCACCTGGCAGGATCATCATCACCAGGTAGGATCATCATCACCTGGCAGGACCATCATCACCTGGCAGGATCATCATCACCTGGCAGGATCATCATCACCAGGTAGGATCATCATCACCTGGCAGGACCATCATCACCTGGCAGGATCATCATCACCTGGCAGGATCATCATCACCTGGCAGGATCATCATCACCAGGTAGGATCATCATCACCTGGCAGGACCATCATCACCTGGTAGGATCATCATCACCTGGCAGGATCATCATCACCTGGCAGGATCATCATCACCTGGCAGGACCATCATCACCTGGTAGGATCATCATCACCTGGCAGGATCATCATCACCTGGCAGGATCATCATCACCTGGCAGGACCATCATCACCAGGTAGGACCATCATCACCTGGTAGGACCATCATCACCTGGCAGGATCATCATCACCTGGCAGGACCATCATCACCTGGTAGGACCATCATCACCTGGTAGGACCATCATCACCTGGCAGGATCATCATCACCTGGCAGGATCATCATCACCAGGTAGGATCATCATCACCTGGCAGGACCATCATCACCTGGTAGGATCATCATCACCTGGCAGGATCATCATCACCTGGCAGGATCATCATCACCTGGCAGGACCATCATCACCTGGTAGGATCATCATCACCTGGCAGGATCATCATCACCTGGCAGGATCATCATCACCTGGCAGGACCATCATCACCAGGTAGGACCATCATCACCTGGCAGTACCATCATCACCTGGTAGTATCATCATCACCTGGCAGGATCATCATCACCTGGCAGGATCATCATCACCTGGCAGTACCATCATCACCTGGCAGGACCATCATCACCTGGCAGGATCATCATCGCCTGATAGTGCTGTGAACCAACATTTCTATTCATTATTTTCTTACATGGTCAAAGAGACTGTGTTCCATACACTCTATAAGGAAATTTGGGTTTATAGACAGGTCTTGACGACTGTTTCTTTCCTTACACGTCGAAGCTTTGGAACTCTCTACCTAATTATGGTTTTCCCAATAACTACGACCTGGCACGTTATAAACGACAGGTTATTCACTTCCTCCAAAATTTGTAAATACTTTCCATTGTCTTTTCTTTTTCCCTTTCCATTATTCTCTCTATGTTTTGATTAAGGTCCAGCCTTGATGTGGACTTTTCTCCCTCACTGGAGACGTCATCGTGAGAAAAGAAGAAGTTATTAGTATGTTGTGAGGCCCGCATGCGGCTACGAAGATCTGCCTCGCCATGTGAGACTCACCTAGTTACGTAGGATGTGATTGGGTGGGGTTAGGGAAGAACTATGGAGGAACTGATCGTTGCTGAAATATATCTAAGAATGATTGATACTCCCACGGTAGAGAGCTCCAGTTTATACTTGTAACGTCATCAGGTTCCGAATACTGACGCCGAGAATGTAAACTTCACGGTCTGTGATAGGGAGATTAGGGTAGAGCTGAGGTGGTCGATAGTAAACAATGTAAAAGCAGAATTATAGGATTCAGAGAGAACAGGACAAAGGCCATTCCAAAGTTGGCTGAAGCTGTAGTTTGACGTTAGAGTCCGCTGAAAATAACAGCACGATTTTTCCATGACCGAGGGATGGCGTTATGCTACATGTGTCTTGAGGTAGTCTTGTATACTGCAGAGGGTGAGGCCCTGTGAGGAAGACATGGGTTATCTGGAGGGTTACGGAAGAAGAGGGTTAGTATACATATTGTGGGAGGCATGAAGGAAGATGGATGTGAATCAAAGGCGTGTTAAAAAGACAAATAACAGAGTCACATAGAAGGATGTTAGATAGATGGATGATTAACATGAATCGTATAGAGGGGTGTTAAAAAGATAGATGATTAACATGATTCATAGAGAAGGGGTGTTGAAAGGATAAATGATTAACATAGATCATACAGAAGGCGTGTTAAAAGTTGCATGTGTCTGTGTACGGCAAAATTGGCATAAGGACACAGTGTACAATTCACTGGCGGAGATACGGTAGATAAGATCAATTCAGTTTTGGTTCTTTATCATAAACACATCTGGTTCGGTTCGGTACATTTGTTACTGCAGAGAATAAGTGAAATCGTTTCATCAGTGTTGGTTGAGGCAAGGTTTGAGAGGGTAGGCGTGAGGATTAACCACTATATCAATGAAAGATGACAGTATACCAGTATATATAAACCTGAGTGCATTATTCCCCTTTCAGAGGCAAGCATGAAGTTCCTGTGCCTCCCCGTGCTCACGTCCAGTCTACCGGTCTGAAGTGTGGTGGCTGCCAGCCGCTGACAGGTTAGTAAGAGTTTTGATTTAATCATTAGATAATCAGGAAGGGAACTAGATGACAATACCTACAGTGATGTAGGCTTGAGAGGGGCGTGAGGTGAATTTCTGGTATCGCCAGTAAGTTGGAACGATTGTGTGATGAGGAGAGTGAACCTCTGGTTTAGTCATACGTAGAAGCGATTTAATATCACGCAGAATTTAAAGATGTTTTCGTTCAACGGTTCACGGGTTCAACGCCTGTGAGCGTATGTGTGTATATATATGTGAATGTCCGTAAGTCTATAGACGTACAAACCTACTCCTACATATATATATATATATATATATATATATATATATATATATATATATATATATATATATATATATATATATATATATATATATATATAGATACACGTCACGTGTATATATACAGTTGATCCGTTGACACATTGACGAACCTCTTTACTACGTGTTGTAGTCACTCACATGTGTCTGGCAGTGTGGTGTCCGCATGAGAGACGTGATAAGGACTGTGTCGGGGAAGAATGGGTATAGCAGTCGCTCAGTCTAGTGCCACCGACTTTTCGATCTTATCAAATCTGGCGATATTTAAGAAGACGTAAAGTGTCTACTGTCTTTACAATCAGATCTGGTTGGAGAAGGAAGGAGAGTATGTCGTTATAACGTAATCATAACGTAACCATTATAAGGTAATGGTTACGTCTTACAGACTCCTCACCAGCACCGTATCTGGTCTGCGATATTTATGTAGAAAAGACAAACGTCTCACTTGAGATTGGCGGATTTGAAAGGGGCAGAAACCGTGTCTTTGTTGTAGGTGATTCTGAAGTAAAGAAGAAAAAAACAGATACTGTATGTCTGGGAAGAGCTGTCGTGACGGTAGAGAGAGCTCGTGCTTGGTGTTTGAGTATCTGTTCCACATTGTTGAGAAGGGAAAAGAAAAGCCTCGGCTCCACCGGGATCATCCTCGGTAAACCAAGTCTTGTGGTGTACAATATTGAAGTCCCTTCCATAGAGGATCCAACTTTGTGACTTTGAAGAGAACATATCTTCCTGGAGGAAAGCCAGGTAGTTGAAGAGATATTACTCGTTTATCAAGTGATTATCTTTTAAATGAACTTAGAATCATACCTTGAATGAAGCTCTCGGTAAGTGTACCAATGACTGATGTCAAATTATTTAATAGTTATTTTCAGACTGGGACATAATTAGTATTGCGTTGACCAGTCTGCAATCTCTTGGAACTTTCCCTTGAGCAAGTGACTAGCTTCTTTAATTGTTGTTTGATATGATTTATCATAGCCTATCTTTCTATTTTCTCCTATTCCATTTAAGGTTGATAATGTATTCTAAGATATGTCAATGTGTTGCGAAATGTTCTCGTATAGTAATGGAACTGGATGTGGAACACGAACAAATATGTCAGGGTTTCACTGCCTTACCTCAGCTCACCGCCGTTGATAATGAATGGACCAGCCAAATGAGAGATGACTGCCTTTATTTTAACTCTAAACATGAAATTCTAGCGGGTTTCTTTTGCTGGTTCCCGTAATATGTAATTCTTATTGCCACGGACTTTTCTAGTGTACTCAGATTTAAATAGATTATAGTGTTGGTTTGTAACAATAGTATTGATCTTTTGAATTTCTTTCGTGCTGTTGTCTTGGACAACAGGAAGTTATATGCGTCACTGTTGCACCATTTTTGATAGTTGTGGAAAATGATCGTCTGCTACGCTTTGATACAATGTTTCCAATGCCACTTTCAATATCCCACAGACGCTTTGCCAAGCTGTGTCATATGATTTGTTGGTGATCACTTACACCAAACTTTACTCCAGCTACGAAGATAGGGACAACATCCCCGTGTGGAACTTAACTAAGTCTGATTTATCTATGTCGTGTGTGGGTTTCTTAACTAATTGTATTCGCGTATCATCAGTCAGGTTCAGGTAGAGACGATGCCTTGGGCTACTGGGAAGGGATTCCTCCCACTTAGTAAGATCTTCCATTACAATGGAATCGCGCCCGTTGCTAATTGCTGCTAACTGGTTATAGTCTTTCATTCGTCTGCGGTACCTGTGTGTGTGTGTGTGTGTGTGTGTGTGTGTGTGGATGTTGTGTGTGTGTGTGTGTGGGGGGGGGGGGGAGGCGCTTGTAAAATTGTTACTGTTATTTGATTACGAAACTTCTCATCATTTTGTTACGAAACTTGTCATTAACTTTCAGAAGAATCTAATCAGCATTATCTACAGCTTCACCTTGTTTCAGTGAGGGATTAACAAAGAGGGAAACATTCCCACCTGATTTCGTTCTTCTGTCAGTGTAGCATAAAGTGCATCACGGTGTTGCCTGTCCAGCGGAGAAAATTCTGTCTTCATTACGTAACCAGTTAGGGAAACGACTTTTGTTTCGCTGGCTGCCCGCATGGACACGACATTTTCCTGCTAATGATTGAGATGAAATCAAACTGATTTTCTTTCATATCATGAAGCCTTAGTGATCAGTTGTCTGGGCCCAAGTTATAATTTTGAATGGTTGTTAGTGTGTTGTTCATATGCTGGGGGATAGGAATCCCTTCTGTTTGGGCCCACTTAGTGACCTCAGGCTGGGTCAGTGTGTCTTGTTACCTGTATCAGTCTCGTTACCTGACCCCCTCACCACTTGGTGTGAGTGTTGATGGGTGGGGAATCCGTCAAACCTGACCCGGCAAGTGACCCGTGTCTGACCTGACTCGTCCCTGAAGGTCAATGTCGTGTTACTTGACCCTCTTTTATCCAAATTCCCTGTATCGTCCTTCTTCCGTATTGGGTTGCAGATGAAACTACTTTTATCTAACTTGGGTCTCATGTTCTTGTCTATAGTATAATTCTGATGTAGCAGACTTTCCCAGTTCTGTTCAAGTGAAGGCCGTCCCTATCATTAAGGCTTATGCTATCACTGAAATGGTCCCATGGATGGATATGAAACACGTTTTCTTTCTTCCTTTGGGTGTAAAACTACGTCGTATATGGTTATTAATCTTGTTACAGATATCCTCCTACGGTTTTCGCTCAGCTTGCTGATGATGCGCTTAAATTTCCACCCCTTTCGCTGAAAGTGTTCACAATAATGTTGTCAAACTTGCCAGGATGTTGGTCGCGTGTCAGGCTGCACGTGTACAGTCTGTGGCGCGGCTCCACTGTTGCCGGGCGCGACAGACGCCAGTTACGTAATGAGCCGCTGGTCTTGCATCATCTGTGTGACGAAGGACATATAAGGGACGAGGACGTGGGTATGCTATCCCAGGGGTCATGTGTGTAGTGAGGTGTGTATATGGGGGAATTGTCTGAAACACACGAAGGAAGCGGTCAAGATTTTTCGAGTGGTAGTCAGTGGATTGTGATAGTGGAATACAAGAAACTCAAAGACCAGGATGGTATGAGCACAGAGACTTACATATAATTCAAAGGAAAAAATGTGCTAATAGTTCATTTTACTAAGGTGGCGCAAATAATGTTAATCGTGGACTTGAAGCGAAATGCATATCAAGTCAATTCCTAAATGTGTCTGTGGTACCGTTTTCAGCTGCACTAACTGGTAGATGATGCCATACGTTACAAATTATGTAAAAACAAAAGTACTTCGCATCATTCGAGATAAAACGTTAACCCACGAGTTTGTAGTTATTACTGCGAGTGAAAGTCACAGGAGTCGAGCCTTAAGTAATTTATCAGATCGATATTATCAAGGTTTTTGATGATTCTGAATTATTATGTTAGATCATCTCTTAACCTTCTGTTTCCAGACCTAAACAGATTCCAGTCGTTTATTCAGCTCTCATAGAGTCTGTTTCACGGTCCGGGAATCATCTTGGTAGGTCGACTCTGCACCCTGTCATTTCTGTCTGTGTTTTTTCTTTCTTTTAGTTTTAAGTAGGATGACCAACACTGACCATGATATTCAAGGTGGAGCAACACCAATGAATTGTAAAGAGTGAGGATGCTTTCCCTAGACCTTTGTTCTAAAGGCTTACTAATTGATCCAAGAATTTTGTTTATTGTTTTAACTGCCTCTTTAACCCGCTTTCTTGGCTAGGCTTTATTATAACAAGTAAGTCTTTTTCTTCTCTTACCATTTGTATCGTAACAGACCTCATACTTTGCCTTACCCTCTTGCTTTTACTACAGACAAGTAAATATTTGCACTTAACGATATTGATTTTCAGTTGCCACCTCTGAGGCCAGTCCGTCACTTTGTTTACATCAGTTTGAGACTGCAGACGTTCCAGTTGAGCCGTAGATTTATTTCCCATTATCATCTGCATATTTCGATATCTTACATTACAGTCCATTATGATATCCTTGTTTATAAGAGAAAGAGAACCGGTCCCAAGACTGATCCCTGTGGCACGCCACTTGTTACGTCTAACCATTCTGAGGCTTGACCGTTAATCCATACTCTGTTGACGGCCAATCAGCCGATTTCCTAACCATCAAAATACAACCGATCAGTGTCATATGACAACTTTTGTTAGTAGCCTTTGATGTAAAGCTTTATCCAATGCTTTTTGAAAGGTTAGATAGATGACATCAACTGCTCTGATTTCATGGTAGATAGAGATTCTGTAATAAGAGAAATCAAGCAGGTTTGTCAGGTTTGAGCGATCTTGTCAAATACTTTGCTGAGAATCATATACCTTGTGGTGGTCTTCTAAATGGCTTACAGTTTTGTCGCGACGAATGATTTCCATAAGTCTTCCAACTACATATGTTAAGCTAAGTGGACGACAATATCTGGACGATGACTTTCTACCTTTTCCGCGTTTCGTCGTCACACTGACAAACTTTTATTCTTCCGGAACTTTTGCCCATGGGTTTACAGAGAGAATGTTTACCTACCGTTTACCAAGTGTTGTGCCGGAAACAGTCAACGTAACCTGGTTAGCGAGTCCTCAACGTTATGACCTGTCCGTCAGTGACCTCCTAATTGATGTGTAGCTGAACACATCCACTGGTTCTCCTTTTGATAAGATTTACCCTCGTTTTTATAGTGGTGCGTAAATCAGGTTCTTTTCACATCGACTGTCCAACAATTACACCTTGGAATACGAAGGAATTCAAACAGCAGCAGACCAATGGGGTCCTCTTGAGGCTGCATCTGGTAGTGGAAGAAATCAGTAACTCAGATATTAGTGAGGTAAGAGGAGGAAGGCACACAGATGATTTCAAGAGTTACACCTGTAAACTTTACACGTACAGTAACTATGGAAGTGCAAATATCGTCAGTTCGTGTGGACCAGAAGCGAACTCGTTTGTTTTTCTATGCATCTGGGGAGTAATTCAATATATTGACCATCTTGTTCAGGATAAGATACTTTGCCTCATTCAAAGTCAGATGTTTGCCCTCGAGTTTGTATCCATCACTACGAGTGACATCAGACAGCTCTAGCCTAAGTAGCTACTTAGATCAAGATTATCAAATTTCATGATTGTATTGAATACCTGTATCTGATCACCTCTTAACCTCTTTTCTAAGCTGATTAAGAGTGAGTCAGGTAATCGACTTTCATAGGATTTGTTTTTGGTCCGGGAATCATCCTGGTTGCTGTTCCCTCTACATTGTTCCTGTCTATGTTGCTTGTTGGTTGACCAAAACTGAACACAACATTCAAGACCGGGAAACCGTAAAGGTTATTTCCTTAGACTTACATTTTGTTCACTTGAATCTTTATTGATTCTGTGCTCTGTTTACTCGGCTGTAGGTCACCAGACATTATTACATCATAGTCGTTTTCCTCGCTCACCTTTTGTTGCTCAAGAGTTCATACTGTAGCTTTCCTTCCCGTATTTACCACAAGGATGTATAACTTCGCGTCAAGCAGCGTCAAAACTCAAACGCCACTTGTAATGCCAGTTTGTCAGTTTGTGTCAAGTTCAACCGCTGTTGTAAATATATATCCCAGCTTAGCATCGCCTGAGAATATTAGTATCTTACAATGCAGCGTATCATCAATATCGCTAATATATATATATATATATATGTCCTTAGACGGATCCCTGTGGCACAGCACTTGTTTCGTCTGATCATTCTGGGGTTTGACCTTTAATCAGAAAGAAAAATACAGCAAGGATTGATCTTCTTGGGTGTTTAAAGACCAGAATTTTGAAAATAGAGAGGTTATAGGCAGATGGAAAGACAGAAGAAGAGAGAAAATTCCAGAGGTTCGCCGTGCGAAGAAAAGAGATCATGTAACAGCCATCCTCATGTGGCTGGTCACCACACAGAAACATAGGAAGCAGCAGCCGGACATAGGTCCATGTCATAGAAGCTAAGGCACAGGCAGACAGCTCACGAGAACAGTGGGAGAAGTAAACAGAGAAGAAGTAAACAGAGAGAATACCACGAGAGCTGATACGTCGGAAAGCTTGTGATTTTACTGTGGCTGCGAGATGGGCGGTAGACCAGCCACTCCACCCAGACAGGCGAGCAGAACTCTGTACCAGGACAAAGACAGGCCTTGTAGGTATGGAGTGCCTGCTGGCTATGATGGAAACATTGGTTATGCTGAATGCTTATATATTATTGAGGGGCTAAACCGTAGTTTTGAAACTGAAGAGTCGGAGCAACAGTGTTATGTGGTTGCGAGGCGTGGGATATAGATAGAGTTGTGCGGAGGAGGGTGGATGTGCTAGAAATGAGATGTTTGAGGACAATATGTGGTGTGAGGTGGTTTGATCGAGTAAGTAATGAAAGGGTAAGAGAGATGTGTGGTAGTAAAAAGAGTGTGGTTGAGAGAGCAGAAGAGGGTGTTTTGAAATGGTTTGGTCACATGGAGAGAATGAGTGAGGAAAGATTGACAAAGAAGATATATGTGTCGGAGGTGGAGGGAACGAGGAGAAGTGGGAGACCAAATTGGAGGTGGAAAGATGGAGTGAAAAAGATTTTGAGTGATCGGGGCCTGAACATGCAGGAGGATGAAAGGCATGCAAGGAATAGAGTGAATTGTAACAATGTGGTATACCGTGGTCGACGTGCTCTCAATGAATTGAACCAGGGCATGTGAAGCGTCTGAGGTAAACCATGGAAAGTTTTGTAGGCCCTGGATGTTGAAAGGGAGCTGTGGTTTCGGTGCATTATACATGACAGCTAGAGACTGAGTGTGAACGAATGGGGCCTTTGTTGTCTTTTCCTAGCGCTACCTCGCGCACAGGAGGGGGGAGGAGGTTTTTCATTTCATGTGTGGCGGGTGGCGACGGGAATGAATAAGGGCAGACAGTATGAATTATGTATATGTGTATATATGTATATGTCTGTGTTTGTATATATATGTATACGTTGAGATGTATATGTATGTATATGTGCGTGTGTGGTCGTGTATGTATATACATGTGTATGTGGGTGGGTTGAGCCATTCTTTCGTCTGTTTCCTTGTGCTACCTCGCTAACGCGGGAGACAGCGACAAAGTATAATGAATAAATATAAAAGATATAACATATAAATGTATATATATATATATATATATATATATATATATATATATATATATATATATATATATATATATATATATATATATATGTGTGTGTGTGTGTGTGTGTGTGTGTGTGTGTGTGTGTGTGTGTGTGTGTAGATATGATGATCACACTTGTCCGTGATGATAGTATGAAGGTGAAATCACACTTCAGTAGTAGTTCATATAATTTTACTTAACATGTAATTTCTCTATACATGTGGCGCGACATGTTTCGTGGAGACAATCCACATCATCAGGTACCAGTACTTAACAAAATTATTCAAATCTCAACATCACACCTGAGTCCCGCCGTCCAACACCACACCAATCCCTATAGACCAAGCACTGTCTGCTTTGTCTGGCCATAACCGTTGTAATGGAGAGTGATTAAGGAGGATTGACCTGAGTAGCTGGGTGTGTCTTGAACAACTATATTTTCTGTTTCATGTTTTGTCACTTCCCCTATAACGATTTGGTTAATGCCAGGATGGGCTTTAAAATTGCCTGGGGACAAATTGCTAATACTAAGAACTTTAATTTGTCCCCAAGCAATTTTAATGCCCATCCTAACTTAACCAAATCATTATGAGAGAATTGACAAAACACGAAAACAAAAATTATGTGGTGTGAGGTGGTTTGATCGAGTAAGTAATGAAAGGGTAAGAGAGATGTGTGGAAGTAGATAATGAAAGGGTAAGAGAGATGTATGGAAATAAAACGAGTGTCGTTCAGAGAACAGAAGAGGGTGTATTGAAGTGTTTTGGACATATGGAGAGAATGAGTGAGGAGAGATTGACGAAGAGGATATATGTATCAGAGGTTGAAGGAACAAGGAACTTGAAGCGGCAAATCTAATTGGAGGTGGAAGGATGGAGTGAAAAAGATTTTGAGCGGTCGGGGCCTGAATATACAGGAGGATGAGAGGCGTGCAAGGAATAGAGTGAATTGGAACGATGTAGTATACGGGGGGTCGACGTGCTGTCAATGGACCGAATCATGGCATGTGAAACGTCCGTGGTAAACCATGGAAGGGTCTGTGGGGCCTGAATGCGGATAGGGAAGTTTGGTTTCGGTTAATTACACATGACAGCTAGAGACTGGGTGTGAACGAATGTGGCCTTTTTTTGTCTGTTTTCTTGGCGCCACCTTGCTGAAGCAAGGAGTATCGTTACTGTCTCCTGTGGGGCGGGGTAGCGCCAGGAATGAATGAAGGCAAGCAAGTATGAATATATACATGTGTATATGTCTGTGTATGTGTATGTATGCATATGTATCTATATGTATTTGGGCGTTTGTGTATATATATGTGTATATGAATGGATGGGCCATTCTTCGTCTGTGTCCTGGCGCTATTTCGCAGACGCGGGAGACTGCGATCAAGTATAATGATATATATATATATATATATATATATATATATATATATATATATTGCATGTGAACACGCTCTTATATATCATACAAACCATCATCAGCTAGGATCGAACCCGGGACCCCTGCGTAGCAGGCGGGAACATTACACCTAGGCTGTGATCACTCCTTAAAGGATATAAGGTATAAGAAAAAACAAAATGAAGTATTCATTGCAACAGTTGTGTACATTGGGATCGTGGGTAAACACAGGGGCGAACTTCAGAGGCTGTGAGTAAGATACAAACAATACAAGTCTGTATATTCACACAAGAGAGTGCTACCTCGCTTGACGCCGCTCCTCGTTCATCATTCTCAGCTGACCTTGTTTCCCATTCCTCTGATGTGTTTCCCTGCTTTCTGCTACCGCCATTTTTGCCGCTGGTCCAGCCCGATGTATATAGCCTTCACAACTGTTTAGTCCTTGATCCGCACATATATAGGCAGCTTCCACCGCTTTCCTTGTTTGCTTGTTCAATCGTTCGTGCATTATTTTCGCCTCCTGTCACTTTGGTGGATGTCCGTACGGAAGCATTCGATGTCCTATGATGACGTCTATCAGCTTTATGTTCGCTGATCCTTTCAGCAATACCTCGCCCTGTTTCCCGTAGTATGTGGCCGGACATCCAGAACATGGTATACTGTATACCACGCTGTCCTTGTTGATACTTTTTTCGCCTTTCATTTTCAAAACACTTTCCTTATCTTCATCCTTGAAGGTATAGCAGCGTTTATCCCCGTCTTTGTTAAGTATTTATCCACATTTGAGACCTCCCTTGAATGAGGGACTTATATACTTCTTATTTTCCCATGTCCTGTTCTCATCATACCCTCCGCGCCTCTCCATCATGCACTGGTCTTCTTTTTGAGTTTGATCAATAGATCTTCAGGGTAAATCAACCTCTTGAATATTCTGGTTGCCCTTAAGAAAGAGTATGATAATCATTCTAGATATTTTCCTCTCGCTGTGTGCCGATAGATGATGAATCAAGTCATTCCTGGTCAGACCTCCATATCATTGTGTCCGAAAAAGGCAATTTCCCATGCTCTTCCTCTTCTGTTGTAAATTGTATATCTCTGCTAATATTATTTAGCATTATTGATTTGTTTTCCATGTTGGTTTCCTTTGGAGCTAAACCGGAATGTATAGTTTCCCATTAGATTCATTAATCAGTCGCCAAGCAATAAAAGAAATAATGGTTATCCAAGAAGAAATTACATTTTCTTTGACAATAAGTAGTCGAGAAAGAAGATGTAAGATGTTTTATGGGTAACATATATATATTTATCTATCTATCTGTCTATCTATCTATCTATCTATCTATCTATCTGTATATATATATATATATATATATATATATATATATATATATATATATATATTTATATATATATTTTTTTTCATACTATTCGCAATTTCCCGCATTTGCGAGGTAGCGTTAAGAATAGAGGACTGGGCCTTAGAGGGAAAATCCTCACCTGGCCCCCTTCTCTGTTCTTTCTTTTGGAAAATTAAAAAAAAAAGACGAGAGGGGAGGATTTTCAGCCACCCGCTCCCTCCCCTTTTAGTCGCCTTCTACGACACGCAGGGAATACGTGGGAAGTATTCTTTCTCCCCTATCCCAAGGGATAATATACACACACACACACACACACACACACAGTGGGGTGCCTAAATGTGTGTGGATGTAACCAAGATGTGAAAAAAGGAGAGATAGGTAGTATGTTTGAGGAAAGGAACCTGGATGTTTTGGCTCTGAGTGAAACGAAGCTCAAGGGTAAAGGGGAAGAGTGGTTTGGAAATGTCTGGGGAGTGAAGTCAGGGGTTAGTGAGAGGACAAGAGCAAGGGAAGGAGTAGCAATACTCCTGAAACAGGAGTTGTGGGAGTATGTGATAGAATGTAAGAAAGTAAATTCTCGATTAATATGGGTAAAATTGAAAGTTGATGGAGAGAGGTGGGTGATTATTGGTGCATATGCACCTGGGCATGAGAAGAAAGATCATGAGAGGCAAGTGTTTTGGGAGCAGCTGAATGAGTGTGTTAGCGGTTTTGATGCACGAGACCGGGTTATAGTGATGGGTGATTTGAATGCAAAGGTGAGTAATGTGGCAGTTGAGGGAATAATTGGTATGCATGGGGTGTTCAGTGTTGTAAATGGAAATGGTGAAGAGCTTGTAGATTTATGTGCTGAAAAAGGACTGATGATTGGGAATACCTGGTTTAAAAAGCGAGATATACATAAGTATACTTATGTAAGCAGGAGAGATGGCCAGAGAGCGTTATTGGATTACGTGTTAATTGACAGGCGTGCGAAAGAGAGACTTTTGGATGTTAATGTGCTGAGAGGTGCAACTGGAGGGATGTCTGATCATTATCTTGTGGAGGCTAAGGTGAAGATTAGTATGGGTTTTCAGAAAAGAGGAGTGAATGTTGGGGTGAAGAAGGTGGTGAGAGTAAGTGAGCTTGGGAAGGAGACCTGTGTGGGGAAGTACCAGGAGAGACTGTGTACAGAATGGAAAAAGGTGAGAACAATGGAAGTAAGGGGAGTGGGGGAGGAATGGGATGTATTTAGGGAATCAGTGATGGATTGCGCAAAAGATGCTTGTGGCATGAGAAGAGTGGGAGGTGGGCTGTTTAGAAAGGGTAGTGAGTAGTGGGATGAAGAAGTAAGAGTATTAGTGAAAGAGAAGAGAGAGGCATTTGGACGATTTTTGCAGGGAAGAAATACAATTGAGTGGGAGAAGTATAAAAGAAAGAGACAGGAGGTCAAGAGAAAGGTGCAAGAGGTGAAAAAAAGGGCAAATGAGAGTTGGGGTGAGAGACTATCAGTAAATTTTAGGGAGAATAAAAAGATGTTCTGGAAGGAGGTAAATAGGGTGCGTAAGACAAGGGAGCAAATGGGAACTTCAGTGAAGGGCGTAAATGGGGAGGTGATAACAAGTAGTGGTGATGTGAGAAGGAGATGGAATGAGTATTTTGAAGGTTTGTTGAATGTGTCTGATGACAGAGTGGCAGATATAGGGTGTTTTGGTCGAGGTGGTGTGCAAAGTGAGAGGGTTAGGGAAAATGATTTGGTAAACAGAGAAGAGGTAGTAAAAGCTTTGCGGAAGATGAAAGCCGGCAAGGCAGCAGGTTTGGATGGTATTGCAGTGGAATTTATTAAAAAAGGGGGTGACTGTATTGTTGACTGGTTGGTAAGGTTATTTAATGTATGTATGACTCATGGTGAGGTGCCTGAGGATTGGCGGAATGCGTGCATAGTGCCATTGTACAAAGGCAAAGGGGATAAGAGTGAGTGCTCAAATTACAGAGGTATAAGTTTGTTGAGTATTCCTGGTAAACTATATGGGAGGGTATTGATTGAGAGGGTGAAGGCATGTACAGAGCATCAGATTGGGGAAGAGCAGTGCGGTTTCAGAAGTGGTAGAGGATGTGTGGATCAGGTGTTTGCTTTGAAGAATGTATGTGAGAAATACTTAGAAAAGCAAATGGATTTGTATGTAGCATTTATGGATCTGGAGAAGGCATATGATAGAGTTGATAGAGATGCTCTGTGGAAGGTATTAAGAATATATGGTGTGGGAGGCAAGTTGTTAGAAGCAGTGAAAAGTTTTTATCGAGGATGTAAGGCATGTGTACGTGTAGGAAGAGAGGAAAGTGATTGGTTCTCAGTGAATGTAGGTTTGCGGCAGGGGTGTGTGATGTCTCCATGGTTGTTTAATTTGTTTATGGATGGGGTTGTTAGGGAGGTAAATGCAAGAGTCCTGGAAAGAGGGGCAAGTATGAAGTCTGTTGGGGATGAGAGAGCTTGGGAAGTGAGTCAGTTGTTGTTCGCTGATGATACAGCGCTGGTGGCTGATTCATGTGAGAAACTGCAGAAGCTGGTGACTGAGTTTGGTAAAGTGTGTGGAAGAAGAAAGTTAAGAGTAAATGTGAATAAGAGCAAGGTTATTAGGTACAGTAGGGTTGAGGGTCAAGTCAATTGGGAGGTGAGTTTGAATGGAGAAAAACTGGAGGAAGTGAAGTGTTTTAGATATCTGGGAGTGGATCTGTCAGCGGATGGAACCATGGAAGCGGAAGTGGATCATAGGGTGGGGGAGGGGGCGAAAATTTTGGGAGCCTTGAAAAATGTGTGGAAGTCGAGAACATTATCTCGGAAAGCAAAAATGGGTATGTTTGAAGGAATAGTGGTTCCAACAATGTTGTATGGTTGCGAGGCGTGGGCTATGGATAGAGTTGTGCGCAGGAGGATGGATGTGCTGGAAATGAGATGTTTGAGGACAATGTGTGGTGTGAGGTGGTTTGATCGAGTAAGTAACGTAAGGGTAAGAGAGATGTGTGGAAATAAAAAGAGCGTGGTTGAGAGAGCAGAAGAGGGTGTTTTGAAATGGTTTGGGCACATGGAGAGAATGAGTGAGGAAAGATTGACCAAGAGGATATATGTGTCGGAGGTGGAGGGAACGAGGAGTAGAGGGAGACCAAATTGGAGGTGGAAAGATGGAGTGAAAAAGATTTTGTGTGATCGGGGCCTGAACATGCAGGAGGGTGAAAGGAGGGCAAGGAATAGAGTGAATTGGAGCGATGTGGTATACAGGGGTTGACGTGCTGTCAGTGGATTGAATCAAGGCATGTGAAGCGTCTGGGGTAAACCATGGAAAGCTGTGTAGGTATGTATATTTGCGTGTGTGGACGTGTGTATGTACGTGTGTATGGGGGTTGGGCCATTTCTTTCGTCTGTTTCCTCGCGCTACCTCGCAAACGCGGGAGACAGCGACAAAGTATAAAAAAAAAAAAAAAAAAAAAAAAAAATATTTATTTTGCTTTGTCGCCGTCTCCCGCGCCAGCGAGGCAGCGCAAGGAAACAGACGAAAGAATGGCCCAACACACACGCACGCACACACACGTCCACACACGCACAATACACACACCCACACATCCCAATGCACACACATATACACACACACAGACACACACACACACGCACACAATTCACACTGTCTGCCCCCATTTGTTCCCATCGCCACCCCGCCAAACACGGAACAACAACCCCCTCCCCCCTCATGTGTGCGAGGCAGCGCCAGGAAAAACACCAAAGGCCCCACTCGTTCACACTCAGTCTCCAGCTGTCATGCAACAATGCACCAAAACCACAGCTCCCCTTCCACATCCAGGCCCCACACACCTTGCATGGCTCACCCCAGACGCCCCACACGCCCCGGTTCAATCCACCGACAGCACGTCGACTCCGGCACACCACATCGCTCCAACTCACTCCACCCCCCGCACGCCCCCCACCCTCCTGCATGTTCAGGCCCCGATCACTCAAAATCCCCCTCACTCCATCCCTCCACCCCCAGTCCGGTCTCCCACCTCTCCTCGTTCCCTCCACCTCCGACACACACATCCTCTTGGTCAACCCCCCCCCCCCCCCCACTCATTCCCTCCATGTGACCAAACCACCTCAAAACACCCTCCTCCGCTCTCTCAATCACACTCCCCCCACTTCCACACATCTCTCTCACCCCCACACCACTCACTCGATCAAACCACCCAACACCATACACCGTCCCCAAACATCTCACCTCCAGCACACCCACCCTCCTGCGCACAACCCCACCCACAGCCCACGCCCCGCAACCACACAACACTGCTGGAACCACCATTCCCCCAAACACACCCACCCCTGCTCCCCGAGACAATGTTCCCGGCTTCCACACATTCCCCAAGGCTCCCAGAACCTTCGCCCCTCCCCCACCCCACGATCCACCCCCGCCTCCATGGCTCCACCCACCGCCAGATCCACTCCCAGACATCCAAAACACCCCACCCCCCCAGCCCCTCTCCATTCAAACCCACCTCCCAATTGACCCGACCCCCAACCCCACTGCACCCAACAACCCTGCTCCCATTCACATTCACTCCCAACTCTCCTCCCTCACACACCCCACCAAACCCAGCCACCAGCCTCTGCAGCCTCTCACATGAATCAGCCACCAGCGCTGCATCACCAGCGAACAACCGACTCACTTCCCAAGCTCTCCCATCCCCAACAGACCTCATATATATATCTCCCGCGTTAGCGAGGTAGCGCAAGGAAACAGACGAAGGAATGGCCCAACCCACCCACATACACATGTATAAACATAAACGTCCACACACGCACATGTACGCACCTATACATTTCAGCGTATATATACATATATACATATACATATACAGACATATACATATATTCACATGTACATATTCATACTTGCTGCCTTCATTCATTCCTGTCGCCACCCCGCCACACATGAAATAGCACCCCCCTCCCCCCGCACGCGTGCGAGGTAGCGCTAGGAAAAGACAACAAAGGCCACATTCGTTCACACCCAGTCTCTAGCTGTCATGTGTAATGCGCTGAAACCACATTACCCTTTCCACATCCAGGCCCCACAAAACTTTCCATGGTTTACCCCAAACGCTTCACACGCCCTGGTTCAATCCATTGACAGCACGTCGACCGCGGTACACCACATCGTTTCAATTCACTCTATTCCTTGCACGCTTTTCACCCTCCTGCATGTTCAGGCGATCTATTCCTTGCACGCTTTTCACCCTCTTGCATGTTCAGGCCCCGATCGCTCAAAAGCTTTTTCACTCCATCCTTCTACCTCCAATTTGGTTTCCCACTTCTCCTCGTTCCCTCCACCTCTGACACATATATCCTCTTTGTCAATCTTTTCTCACTCATTCTCTCCATGTGACCAAACCATTTCAATACACCTTCTTCTGCTCTCTCAACCACGCTCTTTATATTACCACACATCTCTCTTACCCTTTCATTACTTACTCGATCAAACCACTTCACACCACATATTATCCTCAAACATTTCATTTCCAACACATCTACCTCTTCCGCACACCCTATCTATAGCCCATGCCTCGCAGCCATATAACATTGTTGGAACCACTATTTCTTCAAACATACCCAGTTTTGTTCTTCGAGATAACGTTCTCGCCTTCCACACATTCTTCAACGCTCGCAGAACCTTCGCCCCCTCCTCCAACCTGTGACTCACTTCTGCTTCCATGGTTCCATCCTCTACTAAATCCACTCCCAGATATCTAAAACACTTCACTTCCCTCAGTTTTTCTTCATTCAAACTCACCTCCCAGTTGACTTGTCCCTCAACCCTACTGAACCTAATAACCTTGCTCTTATTCACATTTACTCTCGGCTTTCTTTTTTCGCACACTTTACCAAACACAGTCACCAGCTTCTGCAGTTTCTCACCCGAATCAGCCACCAGCGCTGTATCATCAGCGAACAACAACTGACTCACTTCCCAAGCCCTTTCATCCATAACAGACTGCATAATTGCCCCTATCTCCAAAACTCCCGCATTAACCTCCCTAACAACCTCATCCATAAACAAATTAACAACCATGGAGACATCGCGCACCCCTGCCGCAAACCAACATTAACTGGGAATGAATCGCTTACCTCTCTTCCTACTCGTACACATGCCTTGCATCCTCGATAAAAACTTTTCACTGCTTCTAGCAACTTACCTCCCACACCATATACTCTTAATACCTTCCACAGAGCATCTTTTGTCAACTCTATCATATGCCTTCTCCAGATCCATAGATGCCACATACAAACCCATCTGTTTTTCTGAGTATTTCTAAAATACATTCTTCAAAGCAAACACCTGATCCACACATCCTTTACCTCTTCTGAAACCACACTGCTCCTCCCCAATCTGATGCTCTGTACATGCCTTCACCCTCTTAATCAATACGCTCCCATATAATTTCTTAGAAATACTCAACAAACTTATACCTTTGTAATTTGAACACTCACCTTTATCCCCTGTGCCTTTATAAAATGGCACTATACATGCATTCCGCCGATCCTCAGGCACTTCACCATGAACCATACATATATTGAATATTCTCGCCAACCAGTCAACAGTCACTCCCTTTTTTTTGATAAATTCCATGGCAATACCATCCAAACCCACTGCCTTGCCGGCTTTCATCTTCCGCAAAGCTTTCAGTACCTCTTATCTGTTCACCATCTGTTCTTCCTGACCCTCTCACTTCGCACACCGCTTCGACCAAAACACCCTATATCTGCCACTCTATCACCAAACACATTCAAGAAACTTTCAAAATACTCACTCCATCTCCGTATCACTTCACCACTCTTGTTATTACCTCTCCATTAGCCCCCTTCACCGATGTTTCCATTTATTCTCTTGATTTACGAACTTTATTTGCCTCCTTCCAAATCATCTTTTTATTCTCCCTAAACTTTAACGATACTCTCTCACCCCAACTTTCATTTGCCCTCTTTTTCACCTACTGCACCTTTCTCTTGACCTCCTGCCTCTTTCTTTTATACATCTCCCAGTTATTTGCACTATTTCCCTGCAAAAATCGTCCAAAGGCCTCTCTCTTCCCTTTCACTAAAAACCTTACTTCTTCATCCCACCACTCTCTACCCTTTCTAATCTGCTCACCTCCCACCTTTCTCATGCCACAAGCATCTTTTGCACAAGCCATCACTGCTTCCCTAAGTACATCCCATTCCTCCCCCACTCCCCTTACGTCATTTGCTCTCACCTTTTTCCATTCTGCACTCAATGTCTCCTGGTACTTCCTCACACAAGACTCCTTTCCAAGCTCATTTACTCTCACCACTCTCATCTCCCCAACATTCTCTCTTCTTTTCTGAAAACCTCTACAAATCTTCACCTTCGCCTCCACAAGATAATGATCAGACATCCCTCCAGTTGCCCCTCTCAGCACATTAACATCTAAAAGTTTCTCTTTCACGCGCCTATCAATTAGCACGTAATCCAGTAACGCTCTCTGGCCATCTCTTGTACTTACATACGTATACTTATGTATATCTCTCTTTTTAAACCAGGTATTCCCAATCAACAGTCCTTTTTCAGCACACAAATGTACAAGCTCTTCACTATTTCCGTTTACAACACTGAACACCCCGTGTACACCAATTATACCCTCAACTGCCACATTAATCACCTTTGCATTCAAATCACCTATCACTATAATCCGGTCTCGTGCATCCAAGCTGCTAACGCACTCACTCAACTGCTCCCAAAACACTTGCCTCTCATGAACTTTCTTCTTATGACCAGGTGCATAAGCACCATTAATCACCCACCTCTCTCCATCCACTTTCACTTTTATCCATATCAGCTTAGAGTTTACTTTCTTACACTCTATCACATACTCCCACAACTCCTGCTTCAGGAGTAGTGCTACTCCTTCCTTTGCACTTGTCCTCTCACCAACCCCTGACTTTACTCCCAAGGCATTCCCAAACCACTCTTCCCCTTTACCCTTGAGCTTCGTTTCACTCAGAGCCAAAACATCCAGGTTCCTTTCCTCAAACATACTACCTATCTCTCCTTTTTTCTCATCTGGGTTACATCCACACACATTTAGACACCTCAATCTGAGCCTTCGAGGAGGATGAGCACTCTCCGCATGACACCTTCTTCTGTTTCTTTTCTCTTATATTTAATCACCGTTTCCCACTTCAGCGAGGTTCCGTCAGGAAAAGACTGAGAAAGGCCTCATTCGCTCTCCTCCAATGCACCGAAAATAAAGCTCCCTATCCACAATCACGCCCCACAAACCTTATCTTGGTTTCTCCCAGCTGTTTCAGATGCCCTAGTTCAGTGCTTTGACAATACTTCGTCCCCTGTTTACCCTTCAGTATGTTTAGGCCCTGAGCACTCAAAATCGCTTTTTCATCCTATCAGTCCATCTCCAAATTGGTCCACCACTTCTCACTCATTTTTCCTCCACCTCTGACTCATACATCTTCGTCAACCAACTCCTCACTTTCACTTCTTATGTCCATACCAGTTCAACACACCCTTTTCAGCACTTTCAACTACACTGTTCTTATTACCACACATCTCTCTTACCCTTTTATTTCTTACTCCATCGAACTACCTCACACCACATATCGTTCTCAACATTTGATTTCTGTCATATCCACCCTCCTTCGCATATTCTTATCTATGGCCTTTGCCTTACATCCATACAACATCGTTGGGACTACTGTACCTTCAAACATACCCATTTTCGCCCTTCTAGATAACATCTCTTTCTACACGTCCCTCATTGCTCCCAGAACCTTTGAAGCACTCACACCCATCCCATGACTCACTCCGCTTTATGGTTATATTTGCCGCCATGTCCATTCCCAGGTATCTAATACACTTCACCATTCAAAGTCACACCCCAAAAACGTGTCCTTCAAACTTACTAAACATAATGATATTGCTTTTATTCCCATTCAGTCTCAATTTCCTCCTTTCACACATTCTTCCAAACTCAGTCACCAGTTTTTCATCAAATCTACCACCAGTGTTGTGTTATCATCAAACAACAGAATACTAATTTTCAATGCCCCCTAACCCCTATCAGTTGCATGCTCCCATCTCTCTCTAAGACCTTTACATTATACCCTCCCCCTTCACAGCCCCATCCGTAATAAAAGATAAACAACCATGGTGACATTACACCCCTTGTGCAGACCAACCTTCACCTAGAATCACTCACTCTCCTCACTTCCTACTCGTACTCACGCCTAACACTGTTGATAAAAACTACTCAGATTCTAGTAGTTTTCCTCCCACACCATATGTTCTTGACTTTCCACAAGGAATCTCTGTCTTCCCTATCATTTGCTTTATCTAGATCCGTTAATGCCACATGCAATTCTTTCTGTTTCTCTAAATATTTCTCACATATTCTTTAAAGCAAACACCTGATCCCTGCATCATCTTAGGATCCTGAAACAACATTGTTCCTTCCCAGTCTGATGCTCTGTACATGCCTTCACCCTCTCAGCCACCACTCGTCCATACACCTTACCAGGTACACTCAACAAGCTTATACCTCTGTGGTCTGAACACACCTTTTATACCCCTTGCCTTCATACAGTGGCACTATACATGCATTCCGCCAGTCCTCAGGCACCTATCCGTTATCCATACATGAACTGAAAATCTTAACTAACCAATCAGCAACACATTAACCTCCTTTCTTAGGAAGTTCAACCGCCATACCCTCCACTCCAACCACCTTGCCACATTTATCTTATGCAGGGCTTTCATATCTTGTCTCTTCTTCAAACCATTTTTCATGAGTCTTTGGAAAGAGTTTTAGAGTTGATGAAAAAAGAACTAATGGGAAATTCGATGAAGTGGACAAATGGGGAAGTGGTAACAGGTAGGGATGAAGTGAGGAGGAGATGGAGTTAATATTTTGAAGGGCTTTTGAGTGTGATGATAGGGTGTCAGATGTAGGGTGTTTGGGCTGGGAGATGAGTGTTTGATGATAGGGTGTCAGATGTATGGTGTTTGGGCTGGGGAGGTGTGCGAAGTGAGAGAGTCATGGAATGTGGTTTGGTGAACAGAGAATAGGTGCATACACAGAGCATCAGACTGGGAACGAACAATGTGACTTCATAAGTGGTAGAGGATGTGCGGGTCAGGTGTTTGCTTCGAAGACTGTGTTGCAGAAATACTTAGAGAAACAGATGGATATGTATATGGCATATATGGATATGGGGAAAGCATGAGATAGGGTTGGCAGAGATGCCTTGTGGAACGTTTTACAAACATACGGTGTGGAAGGAATGCTACTAAAATCAGTGAGAAGTTTTTAGCAAGCGTGTGAGGCATGTGTATGAGTAGGAAGAGAAGAGAGTGAGTTGTTCATAAAGGCCTGTCTGCGGCAGGTATATGTGTGTGTGTGATCTCACTGTGAATGTTTTCTTGTTTATGGATGGGGTGGTGAGTGAGGTAAATGTGTGAGTCTTGGCGAGAAGAGCGAGTAACGGGTGAGGGGTTATGGGAAGCGAGTCAGGTGTTGTTTGTTGATGACGCAGTGCTAGTGGCAGATTTGAATGAGACACTGAAGAAGGTGGCTGAGTCTGGGGGAGGTTGTGAAAACAGGAAGTTGAGAATGAATATAGATAAAAACAAGGTTGTGAGGTTTTTCAGGGCAAAAGGACAGGTTTGTTTGGTATGAGTTTGAATGGAGAAAAGTTGGAGGAACTGAAGGGTTTTAAATACCTAGGAGTGGACATGGCAGCGAATGGAGCCTAGACATTGGAGGCGAGTCATACGTTGGGTAAGGGGGTGAAGGTTCTGGGAGCATTTCGGAATGTGTAGAAAGAGAAGGCGAAGGTAGATATGTTTAGAGGTATAGTATTATAGTCCCAGCAATGTTATATGCGAGGCATGGGCATTAGGATGTGCGGAGAAGGGTGGATGTGTTGGAAATGAAATGTACGAGGGCAGTATGTGGTGTAAGATGATTTAATCAAGTCGGTAATATAAGAATAAGAGAGATACAATAATAAGTAAACTGGTCGAGAGAGCTTAAGGGAATGTGCTGAAATGACTTAGACATATGGAGAGGATTAATGATATGTTGACAAAGAAGATACATGTGTGAGAATTGGAGGGGACTAGGGGAAGTGATAGACCAAATCGGAGATGGAAGGATAGAGCAAAAAATATTTTGAGTGGTCGGAGGAGGGTGAAAGGTGTGCACGGGATCGAGCTCTTATATACAGGGGGTGACGTGCTGTCAATAGACTGAACCAGTGCATGTGAAACGTCCGGGGTAAACCATGGGAAGGTTTGTGGGGCCTGGATGTGGATAGGGAGCTGTGGCTTCGGTGCATTATACATGACAGCTAGAGACTGAGTGTGAACGATTTAGCATTTACTCTTCGACTTGTCCATCAACTGCGTCAGCTACATGTAGATAATACACAGTAGCTACTTTACTGGTTAAACTTCGATATTCGTGATGAATAACCTTGATGACATTAACCTGTCTTGGGAAAAGGTTTATGGTAAATAAAACAAAAGTTTTTTTCGTAGTTGTATTGAGCAACAAAATATATAAATCACAAGCGTTTAGCAATCAGAGAAAAGTTAACACGGAGTTTAGTTTGAAATTAAGCAAGATGGAGATGAACCTATAAGTTACCCATATGATAAATAAATTAGACCAAGAAGATGGAGCAGCGAACTAGTAGGAAATGTTGGGACATGGCAGTGGATAAGGTAAACAAAGATGGTGCCCGCATCTAACGTGACTATAAGCGAGCAAAACATTGTCCAACAGGAACACTATGTAAGCTGCTGTCATATGACAGTGTTGACATTCTTCATGAATCCTAGATATATACATAATAAAGCTCAGACACGTAACAGAAGGTAAGTTTAGACTTCTACACTAATAAAACACTCTTAGAGACACTCATGAAAGAGATAGACGTGTATATTTCATTTGTTTATGGGTTTCTGATATAACGGTAAGACTGGGAATTGTACGGTTTTATTATGGTATGGAAATATTTTTTTCAATTAGGCATGGACTCCGTTCTAATTAGAGCGCAGAGTCTGGTTTAATTAGGGTATAAAGTATTGTATAATTAGGACATAGGGTCTGTATATTTTAGGGAAGTCTGGTTTGATAAGGGGGTGGTCTGATTTGATTAAGACATGGTTTCTAGTTTAATTAGAATGAGGAATTTGGTTTAAGTAGGGCATTTAGTCTTACCTAATAAGGGCACGGAGTCTTGTTTGATTAGAAAATGGACTATGGTTTAATTGGGACATGGAGTCTGGTTTACTAAGTGCATTGATTCTAGTTTAATTAGTGCATAGATTCAGGGGTAAAGAATGTATGGATCCTGGTTTAATTCGGGCATGGACCCTGGTTAAGGTATGGTTTCTGGTTTATTTTGGGTATGGACTCTGGTTTATTAAGGAAGAGGGAAATATCTGCCATCACTAAGATTACCATAATCTTGGGATAAAGGATGGGGATGACTCAGGTCGGGATGAAGGCCTTTTAACTTGGTGTGTGTGTGTAAAAGATTCGCCAGGTCAAGCCTAGCGCGGGCTCTTGTCAATGACAGCCTGGTTTTGGGTGTGCCATTACTGGCACAATACGACCCGTGTGTGACTGTAGTGTAGTGGGCTCGTGGGTCAGTATGTGTGATTTGTGTAAAGTATAGAACAGGCTTAGGCTTGTGTTGACTCAAAGTCCGACAGAAAAAAAAAGGGAGTTAATTTTATACTTGTCTCAATTGATGGAATGTTCAAATGCTCTTCCCCTGTTGGTTCATTCCGTGTCGGGAACTTATGATGACTTATATGTGATGTATTTGTACCTGTTGTCACAAAGATTACTAAACATTCCACTTAAGACGAAGGTCAAGGACAGAGTCTGAAATTTTGTCAAAAAGATTGATTATCGCGCAGTGCTCACCGCTAGCAAATCTGAGAGTTGGGAAGAACGAGCCGTGTGTTACATGTTGTCAAGCGTTGTGTTTGTTTCGGAACTGAATTCCAGTTGCCCACGTATTGCCGGCCATTCATCTCAATGCCTTAGTTGAACTTTTGAATGACATCTACTGCCCATTAAGATTAATTAGTTCTTTACATACAATGAGGGATTCTAATCGAGACTGAACCTATGGAATCATGATCAGTCTCGAGTTAGTACGTTAGGTTACTACCACAGTATGACTAGGCTGACACTAAACCAACAGATCTGGGCTGCCTGCAGGTATGTGGATGTGACAAGCGTTGTTATATTGAACACAAATCATCATGACTAGAAAGAAACACTGACTCAGCGAGACTTCTCAATACAGTGGCTTGAGTAAACACTTGTAAACTATTTTCTTTTTTCATTTACGGTTTTTAGGGGAAATTAAAGAATACATAACGTTCAGCACATAGTAAGGGTAAGGGTCGTTACGTCTTACGTTCAGCCATCTTCATATTAGCATCCGAACCTTGGCTTAACGGTTAAGGATGGGCTGTCTGGAGACTGTATGATTGCATAGGCTTTCGCATGTCTGGTGGTTATGCATCATGCACAGTCTAGGATGTCGAGTGACCAGAGACAAAAGTCAAGGACATGAACATGTGGTTGTAAATATAGTTGGACCATCTGGTTCTGTCTCAAGGCGAGCAAAATAGGTATCACACAGTTTCACTATGTCTTACCTACACTGAACATGGTCATAAAGAGGCTGTAATTAAGAGCTCGACCCACGCAACTTATATATTAGCTTGGCTCAGAGTTCCATCTTTGAATCTGAACTTATGTTTGATGAAATGAGTGACCGTTCCAAGACTGATAACGTCTTGACTGACAGTGACAATTACTTGAAGCCCAACGTTAGTTATATATTTACGGATGTGTTTACAGGTCTAACTTCATATCCAACCATGATCTTAACATCTTTTTCTCTTCCTAGTCTCATCAAAGCCACAGGATTACATACACACACACACACACACAAATATATATATATATATATATATATATATATATATATATATATATATATATATATATATATATATTGAAGTTTAATTCGTGGTCATATGTGTGAAACTCTGAATAGATGTTCAGTTTGGCTTCACTTTTGAGCCTTAGTTATGAAGTACGATAACTATTATGAGAAAACTAGCATTAATACCCAAAACTAGATGCTTAAAAGTAATGTTCAGAATGTATTAATGGATATATATGTACGGATGTATATCTCAGCTTCACACATGATTATTGAAAAAATATGAAATTAACTTCGCCCACTCCATTTCAAGTCATGAAACAAAGCTACAAATTGTGAATAAATGTAGGGAACATACAGGAGAATGTACACCTCATCCTCTAACATAAGATGAACCTTAATGATTTAAATAATCTCACACACGTCTGAACGAGATGACCTGACGAAGCAATAAATATGACACTAAATGGCTGGAATATGAGAACGGCGGTAACAACATACACCGTCCCTCATCCTCATGGTGCAGCCCGTGGGTGCTACTACAAGCCTACCTTAGCTTTACCCACATTGCCATAAGACGGCAGGAGAGAGACCTTGAAGCTTATTTGCTTAAACACCAATTTACCTCTTTCTTGGCAGTTGTCAGCTACTAGCTACAGAAATTATGCACACGTAGATAGTGTATATACAGTTGAAAGCGAGTGATTGACACAGATTTATGTATTTACAAGACAGGACGCCTCTCTCTCTCTCTCTCTCTCTCTCTCTCTCTCTCTCTCTCTCTCTCTCTCTCTCTCTCTCTCTCTCTCTCTCTCTCTCTCTCTCTCTCTCTCTCAACTACGAGAAATCCCTGTCGAAGACATTATGTATACACACACACACACACACACACACACACACACACACACACACACACACACAAGAACAGGTTTGTAATTCATGCAGATGACAAATACAGTATATACAATTACTGGATGATCTTGGCCACCAGTAGAGACACAGACTTAAAGCTTTTAACATAAAAGCTACCCAGGTGGTTGAGCACAGGAAGAGAGCCATGTGGCAAGACGTCAAGGGTTGAACTCTGAATATCGCCTCCGTCACTCACCTTCCTCTTCATTGCTTACAAATCTACACAGTTATGTTGAAAACAATGTGGCTCTGAAAATTTTCTACCTTATCATTAACCCTGTGACCTAAATATCTATTACTGCCATCAATTGTTGATGATATATAGTAATATATATTAATTTGCAAGGTAACCTCGAGCAAAGTACAGCTTGTTGGCTATTACCAGTGCCAGGAAGTTGCTAATAACGTACATCATCTCATGATTTTCAAGATTCAGTGGACACACACCCGACGTAGGGAGTCCGACAGCGTCACACACACTACGTGGCTCGGTATCAACCGACTGACAACAAACCATCTGTCGTTCAGTAATTGTAGATGGCTGTTTATACCTGTATTCATTTATTACATTCATTTTCTACGTTATCTTGTTTTTTACACGTTATAACATTTTGATTCAACGTGTCCACACATTTTTATAAAACTAATACACAACTAATACACAACTACAAATAAACTTAGCTCTTCACTTAAGTTCACAATGATTAAGTCGTGTCAAGTCGTCTGTAAAGTGATTGCAAGTTTAGAATTTGGCAAATTTCAGAATACGCATTAGCGTATTATGATGGCTCATATTGACTTGATCACTTTCATTTTGGTGCATCACTTAGGTGTTGTGTTTTATTCATCTTTTGTTACAAACTGGAATTATTTTTCCAAAGTGGCCCAGGAAATAGTGATTCAAAAGCTATAATGCTACGATTAAATGACGAACACCGCAGAGAGGTTCTGGGAGCAGGTGTCTGGAATTGTATGAACAAAGCTAATCAATAATATGGAACAGAGCCTGATATTCCCCGGGGGTATACGACAACAAGAAAGACAAGATAAAGGATGAGGAGGATTGGTCATGCCAGTAAGAATGAACTTTAAGTTTTAGGAAATTCTGATGGATAACATTCCCGACAGAAAATATATGATGAACGAAATAGAAATAAGAAGAAACAGCTCAGTGATTTTCATACTAAACAGCCTTTCAGATAAAGCTGATGAGCCAGATGATATATCCACTCCATAACTGAAGGTCCAGTTAAGGTTAGTCCTGGAGGAGGCAACATGAGCAATTCTCAGAGACAGAAAAAAGGTTATACAGTCAGCCTTTACCTTTGGCTCTTCACACGACAGGGGAAAAAAGGGAAAGTCTTTTCTAGAAGGAAAAATATCAGGAACTTTCAGTAAAAAAGGAAAAGATCGGGGAGAAAACTCAAAGCAGTTCACCAGGGTTGAAATATTATGAAGCCTAGCAGCTCGTGGATCATTGTTGCACAGCTGTTCATGGTTTACCTGCACCTTACGTACCCGCACTTCATGTGACACGTCCAGCTGGTCGTTTGATGATATGTAACTTGTGATATCAAGGCTTCTAGTCTGAGTAAAATATGCGAGAACATGCAAATGATATTCAACTCCCTCTGATTTACAGCTTAAGGTGATTAATGGCTCATGGCGTCACGGTTTTTTTATGCACGATGATAGAGAGAGAACTTCATGCATGTTTCTGACTGGATTTGATGAAGTTGATATCAGTTCTTCAAAACTGAAAACAACCGACTAACGAGAGACGACAGGAAACTGATAAAGAATCAAGTTGCAAGAGATGTGAAGAAATACCTGATATGAGTTAGGGTTGCATAGTACAAAGAAACGTGTGTATACAGACGGCAGAAATGAATCTGAAATATTCGTGATCCTAATGAAAGCGTACGAGACGGCCTTATGAATGTAAAACTCCCTGGCTGTATTTCGCAAATATGTGACTGTAATGAATGACGTGTTTTGAGATGACAAGTGTTTGGTCGAGTTGACTGTACAAACATAGGTAGCCATCTTAACCAGACTTCCTCTGGCTCCAGTCCTTCAAGATTTGCCTCAGGAGTGCAACATGGCTGGAACTTCAGCTTGTTCGTCACAGGCGGTCTCTGAGTCGGCCTACCAGCGGTACGATGTTATGCCTTGTACAGGGATATATTCCATATAACTGTATGTGCTCTTGGTTAAACTGAATTTATAGTAAAGAGACGAAAGAGCCATATTGTTTAGATGGTTTGGTACCATATGGATTAAGTTATAACAGACGATATTCAAAGTTCAAACTCGTAACGTGTTTAAGTTACTTATATGGCAAGTCCTAGAGTAAAGTTTAGCCGTATTCCAGTAGAGAAGAGGACTAGGTATTGACATGTTCATAACCTGTGGAGAGCCAGTCCTGCTTGATGAAGTCAGCCGCCCGCTCTGCTATCATGATGATGGCCGCCATGGGGTTGCCAGACACCACCAACGGCATCACCGAAGCGTCCACAACGCGCAGTCCTGCCACACCTTTCACTCTACCAAGAACAAAACATTGATGATGAAAGCAATCAAAACAACGTTTACAAGTATATCAAAGCCAGGACACGTTAGTTATATATTCCACATTGAAGAATGATGATTGTAACAGTAAAGTTAAGTCCTAGTGTGAACTTTCCCATAACTTCAGGTCGTAGGAAAAACAGTAGAGGGAGCTCCAGGATCACATATTTGAAGTGTATCTGACTGGCTGTCAGTGTCATGCTCCGCGGTACACCCAGTGTGTCTGCTGCCTCTCAACCTGCATGACCGACCATGACCTGTGGCTTTCATACTATCAGTGACTCAGTAACACTTAGTTAAGTTCCCAAGATATCAACCTTCCCTGCGTCGTGGATCTCTGACTAAACTAGACATTATAACATGATCAGGCTAAACTTATCATGAAGCAAAACATTTCTCTTCAAAAGAAGTTGTACATTGTTGATTTGTTTGTTTCCTGAGACGGCACGGGCAACTGTATCCCATCTCAGAAATGCTATATACAGTATATATATATATATATATATATATATATATATATATATATATATATATATATATATACCTGGGGTAGGGGAGAAAGCTTTCTACCTCCTTATTTCCTGCGTGTCGTAGAAGGCGACTAAGAGGGGAAGAAAAAATACTTCATGTATTTCAGTTTCTTAGACTGAACAGAAGGAGCCAAGCGGAAATTGTTCATCTTCGAATGCTCAGTCTGGAATATCTAGATATGTGTGAATGTAACCAAGATGAGAAGAAAGGAAAGTTACGTAGTATGAGGCGAGGAACCTGGACGTTCTGTCTCTGAGTGAAACAAACCTCAAGGGTAGAGCGGAAGAAAGGCTTGGAAATGTCTTAGGAGTAAAGTCAGGAGTTTTTGTGAGGGCAAGAGCTAAGGAAGGGGTAGCAATACTGTTTAAATAGGAGTTGTGGGAATGTGTGAAAGAGTGTAAGGAAGTGAGCTTCAGACTGATGTGGGTAAAAATGAAAGTGTGTTGGGATAAATGGGTGATTCTTAGTGCTTGTGCGCCTAGCCATGCGAAATAGGGTGATGAAAGGCAAGTGTTTTATGAACAGCTTAGTGAGTGTTTCAGCAGTGTTGATACTAGAGAGCGAGTAATAGAGATGTTTGATATAAATGCGAGAGTAAGCAATGTGGAGCATGAGGGTATAACTGGGGCACATGGGGATTTTGAGTGAGGTGAATAGGAACGGTGAACAGCGTGTGTAGTTGTGCTGAAAAAGTGTCGGTGATTGAGTTAAAGAAATGAACATGAATAAAAATACGTTGGTGAGTAACAAAGGTGGTTAGGGGGCATGACTGGATTGCGAATGTGTTGAGAGGGTTAACCGGTGGGATGTCTGACCATTACCCGGTGGAGGCGAGGGTGAATATTTGCCGGGGGTTTCGGAAGAGGGAAGGATATGAACGAGGAGAAGGTGGTGAAAGTAAGTACGCTTGGAAAACAAACGTGTATGAAGAAATACCAGGAATAAATGGGTGTAGAATGGTGAAGGGTGAAAGGAGATAAAGCAAGGGAAGTGGATGAGGAATGGGAAACATTTTGAGTAAGCAGTGCTGGCGTGTTCAAGAGAAGCGTGTGACATATAGAAGGTGGGAGGTGAGCAGGTGAGAAAGGTTGGTGAGTGAGATGAGGTAAAGTTGTTAGTGAGATAGAAAAGAGAGATGTGTGGACAGCACTTACAGGGAAGGGTGGCAATTGATTGGGAGTTGTACAAAAGAAAGCGGCAGAAAATCGAAAGGAAGGTGCTGGGATCAATTGAAAAAGAGGGCAAATGAGAGCCGGAGTAAACGATTTTCAGTAAACGTCGGGATGAATAAGATGTTTTGAATGAAACTCGGCGAGGCTGCTGGAGTGGATGGTACTGCAGTTGAATTTCTTAGTAAAAGACGGCACTGTATTATTGATTGGTTAGTCAGGATTTTTAGTGTATGTATGGATCATGGTGAGGTGTCTGAGGTTTGGCGAAATGCACGTATCGGGCGGTGCATAAAGGCAGTGGGGACAAAGGTGAGTGTTCAAACCACAGATGTATAAATTAGTTGAGTGTACTTGGTAAGTTGCATGGGAGAGCGGTGATTGAGGGGCTGAATGCATGTACAGAACATCAGATTGGTGAGGAACAGTGAGTCAGTTGTTGTTTGCTGATCACACAGAACTAGTGACAGATTCGAGTGAGAAACTGCAACAGTTGGCGTATGAGTCTGGAAGTGTGTGAAAAGAGAAAGTTGAGAATGAATACAAATAAAGCAAAGTCATTAGGTTTAGTAGGGTTGAGGGACACGTCAGTTAGGGTTTGAGTTTCAATAAAGAAACATTGGAGTGTTTTAGACGTTTGGGAGTGGCGATGGCAACCTTTAGAACCATGGAAGCGGAGCTGATTAATAGGGTGTAAGACGGAGCGAAGGTTCTTGGAGTTCTGACGGATGTGTGGAAATAGAGGGTCGGTCATCATGACGGTAATGGTTCGTCTTGTCCATCATGACGGTTAATGTTCGTCTTGTCATCATGACGTTAATGGTTCGTCTTGTCATCATGACGTTAATGGTTCGTCTGTCATCATGACGGTAATGGTTCGCCTTGTCATCATGACGTTAATGGTTCGTCTTGTCATCATGACGGTAATGGTTCGTCTTGTCATTATGACGGTTAAGGGTTCGTCTTGTCATCATGACGGTAATGGTTCGTCTTGTCATTATGACGGTTAATGGTTCGTCTTGTCATCATGACGGTAATGGTTCGTCTTGTCATTATGACGGTTAATGGTTCGTCCTTGTCATCATGACGGGTAATGGTTCGTCTTGTCCATCATGACGGTTAATGTTCGTCTTGTCATTATGACGGTTAATGGTTGTCTTGTCATCATGACGGTAATGGTTCGTCTTGTCATATGACGGTTAATGGTTCGTCTTGTCATTATGACGGTTAATGGTTGTCTTGTCATCATGAGGGTAATGGTTCGTCTTGTCATCATGACGGTTATGGTTCGTCTTGTCATCATGACGGTTAATGGTTCGTCTTGTCATCATGAGGTTAATGGTTCGTCATGTCATCATGACGTTAATGGTTCGTCTTGTCATCATGACGGTTAAAGGTTCGTCTTGTCATCATGACGGTAATGGTTCGTCTTGTCATTATGGCGGTTAATGTTCGTCTTGTCATCATGACGGTTATGGTTCGTCTTGTCCATCATGACGGTTAAGGGTTCGTCTTGTCATCATGACGGGTAATGGTTCGTCTTGTCATCATGACGGTAATGGTTCGTCTTGTCCATCATGACGGTTAAAGGTTCGTCTTGTCATCATGACGGTTAAGGGTTCGTCTTGTCATCATGACGGTAATGGTTCGTCTTGTCATCATGACGGTAATGGTTCGTCTTGTCATCATGGACGGTTAATGGTTCGTTTGTCATCATGACGGGTAATGGTTCGCCTTGTCATCATGACGGGTAATGGTTCGTTTGTCATCATGACGGTTAATGGTTCGTCTTGTCATCATGACGGGTAATGGTTCGTCTTGTCATCATGAGGGTAATGGTTCGTCTTGTCATTCATGACGGTTAATGGTTGTCTTGTCATCATGACGGTAATGGTTCGTCTTGTCATCATGACGGTAATGGTTCGTCTTGTCATTATGGCGGTTAATGGTTCGTCTTGTCCATCATGACGGTTAATGGTTCGTCTTGTCATCATGACGGGTAATGGTTCGTCTTGTCATATGACGGTTAATGGTTCGTTTGTCATCATGACGGTTAATGGTTGTCTTGTCATCATGACGGGTAATGGTTCGTTTGTCATCATGACGGTTAAGGGTTCGTCTTGTCATCATGAGGTTAATGGTTCGTCTTGTCATCATGACGTTAATGGTTCGTCTTGTCATCATGAGGTTAATGGTTCGTCTTGTCATCATGACGTTAATGGTTCGTCTGTCATCATGACGGTAATGGTTCGTCTTGTCATCATGAGGTTAATGGTTCGTCTGTCATCATGACGGTTAAAGGTTCGTCTTGTCATTATGACGGTTAATGGTTGTCTTGTCATCATGACGGTTAAGGGTTCGTCTTGTCATCATGACGGTTAATGTTCGTCTTGTCATTATGACGGTTAATGGTTCGTCTTGTCATTATGGCGGTTAATGGTTCGTCTTGTCATCATGAGGTTAATGGTTCGTCTTGTCATTCATGACGGGTAATGGTTCGTCTTGTCATCATGAGGGTAATGGTTCGTCTTGTCATCATGACGGGTAATGGTTCGTCTTGTCATCATGAGGTTAATGGTTCGTCTGTCATCATGACGGTAATGGTTCGTCTTGTCATCATGACGGTAATGGTTCGTCTTGTCATCATGACGGTAATGGTTCGTCTTGTCATCATGGACGGTTAATGGTTCGTTTGTCATCATGACGGTTAATGGTTCGTCTGTCATCATGACGGTAATGGTTCGTCTTGTCATCATGGACGGTTAATGGTTCGTCTTGTCATTATGACGGTTAATGGTTGTCTTGTCATCATGAGGTTAATGGTTCGTCTGTCATCATGACGGTTAAGGGTTCGTCTTGTCATCATGACGGGTAATGGTTCGTCTTGTCATCATGAGGTTAATGGTTCGTTTGTCATCATGACGGTAATGGTTCGTCTTGTCATATGACGGTTAATGGTTGTCTTGTCATCATGACGGGTAATGGTTCGTCTTGTCATTATGACGGTTAATGGTTCGTTTGTCATCATGACGGGTAATGGTTCGTTTGTCATCATGACGGTTAAAGGTTCGTCTTGTCATCATGACGGTAATGGTTCGTCTTGTCATCATGACGGGTAATGGTTCGTCTTGTCATCATGACGGTAATGGTTCGTCTTGTCATTCATGACGGTTAATGGTTGTCTTGTCATCATGACGGTAATGGTTCGTCTTGTCATCATGGACGGTTAATGGTTCGTTTGTCATCATGACGGTTAATGGTTCGTTCTTGTCATCATGACGGTTAATGTTCGTCTTGTCATTATGGCGGTTAATGGTTCGTCTTGTCATTATGACGGTTAATGGTTGTCTTGTCATCATGACGGTAATGGTTCGTCTTGTCATTATGGCGGTTAATGTTCGTCTTGTCATCATGAGGGTAATGGTTCGTCTTGTCCATCATGACGGTTAATGGTTCGTCTTGTCATCATGACGGTTAATGGTTGTCTTGTCATCATGAGGTTAATGGTTCGTTTGTCATCATGACGGTTAATGGTTCGTCATGTCATCATGACGTTAATGGTTCGTCTGTCATCATGACGGTTAATGGTTCGTCTTGTCATCATGACGGTTAATGGTTGTCTTGTCATCATGACGGTAATGGTTCGTCTTGTCATCATGGACGGTTAATGGTTCGTCTTGTCATCATGAGGTTAATGGTTCGTCATGTCATCATGACGTTAATGGTTCGTCTTGTCATTATGACGGTTAAGGGTTCGTCTTGTCATTATGACGGTTAATGGTTGTCTTGTCATCATGACGGTAATGGTTCGTCTTGTCATTATGACGGTTAATGGTTCGTCATGTCATCATGACGTTAATGGTTCGTCTTGTCATCATGGACGGTTAATGGTTCGTCTTGTCATCATGAGGTTAATGGTTCGTCTTGTCATTATGACGGTTAATGGTTCGTTCTTGTCATCATGACGGTAATGGTTCGTCTTGTCATCATGAGGGTAATGGTTCGTCTTGTCATCATGACGGTTAATGTTCGTCTTGTCATCATGAACGGTTAATGGTTCGTCCTTGTCATCATGACGGTAATGGTTCGTCTTGTCATATGACGGTTAATGGTTGTCTTGTCATCATGACGGTAATGGTTCGTCTTGTCATCATGGACGGTTAATGGTTCGTTTGTCATCATGACGGTTAAAGGTTCGTCTTGTCATTATGGCGGTTAATGGTTCGTCTGTCATCATGACGGTTAATGGTTCGTCTTGTCATCATGGACGGTTAATGGTTCGTTCTTGTCATCATGACGGGTAATGGTTCGTTTGTCATCATGACGGGTAATGGTTCGCCTTGTCATCATGACGGTTAATGGTTCGCCTTGTCATCATGACGGGTAATGGTTCGTTTGTCATCATGACGGTAATGGTTCGTCTTGTCATCATGAGGGTAATGGTTCGTCTTGTCATTATGGCGGTTAATGGTTCGTTCTTGTCATCATGACGGTAATGGTTCGTCTTGTCATCATGACGGGTAATGGTTCGTTTGTCATCATGACGGTTAATGGTTCGTCATGTCATCATGACGTTAATGGTTCGTCTTGTCATCATGAGGGTAATGGTTCGTCTTGTCATTATGACGGTTAATGGTTGTCTTGTCATCATGACGGGTAATGGTTCGTTTGTCATCATGACGGTAATGGTTCGTCTTGTCCATCATGACGGTTAAGGGTTCGTCTTGTCATCATGACGGTAATGGTTCGTCTTGTCATCATGACGGTTAATGGTTCGTCTTGTCATCATGACGGTAATGGTTCGTCTTGTCATCATGACGGTAATGGTTCGCCTTGTCATCATGACGTTAATGGTTCGTCTTGTCATCATGGACGGTTAATGGTTCGTCTTGTCATCATGACGGTTAATGGTTCGTCTGTCATCATGACGGTTAATGGTTCGTCTTGTCATTATGGCGGTTAATGTTCGTCTTGTCATTATGACGGTTAATGGTTCGTCTTGTCATTATGGCGGTTAATGGTTCGTCTTGTCCATCATGACGGTTAAAGGTTCGTCTTGTCATCATGAGGGTAATGGTTCGTCTTGTCATTCATGACGGTTAATGGTTCGTTTGTCATCATGACGGTAATGGTTCGTCTTGTCATTATGACGGTTAAGGGTTCGTCTTGTCATCATGAGGGTAATGGTTCGTCTTGTCATCATGACGGGTAATGGTTCGTCTTGTCATCATGACGGGTAATGGTTCGTTTGTCATCATGACGGTTAATGGTTCGTCTTGTCATCATGACGGTTAATGTTCGTCTTGTCATTATGGCGGTTAATGGTTCGTTTGTCATCATGACGGTAATGGTTCGTCTTGTCATCATGACGGTTAATGGTTCGTCTTGTCATCATGACGGTAATGGTTCGTCTTGTCATCATGACGGTAATGGTTCGTCTTGTCATTATGGCGGTTAATGGTTCGTCTTGTCATTATGACGGTTAATGGTTGTCTTGTCATCATGAGGGTAATGGTTCGTCTTGTCATTATGACGGTTAATGGTTCGTCTTGTCATCATGGACGGTTAATGGTTCGTTTGTCATCATGACGGGTAATGGTTCGTCTTGTCATCATGAGGGTAATGGTTCGTCTTGTCATCATGACGGTTAAAGGTTCGTCTTGTCATCATGAGGTTAATGGTTCGTCTTGTCATCATGAGGGTAATGGTTCGTCTTGTCATCATGACGGTAATGGTTCGTCTTGTCATTATGGCGGTTAATGTTCGTCTTGTCATTATGGCGGTTAATGTTCGTCTTGTCATCATGACGTTAATGGTTCGTCTTGTCATCATGACGGTTAATGTTCGTCTTGTCATTATGACGGTTAAGGGTTCGTCTTGTCATTATGACGGTTAATGGTTGTCTTGTCATCATGAGGTTAATGGTTCGTCTTGTCATCATGGACGGTTAATGGTTCGTTTGTCATCATGACGGTTAAAGGTTCGTCTTGTCATCATGAGGTTAATGGTTCGTCTTGTCATCATGACGTTAATGGTTCGTCTTGTCATCATGACGGTAATGGTTCGTCTTGTCATCATGACGGTTAAAGGTTCGTCTTGTCATATGACGGTTAATGGTTGTCTTGTCATCATGACGGTTAATGGTTGTCTTGTCATCATGAGGTTAATGGTTCGTCTTGTCATCATGAGGTTAATGGTTCGTCTTGTCATCATGAGGTTAATGGTTCGTCTTGTCATCATGGACGGTTAATGGTTCGTCTTGTCATCATGAGGTTAATGGTTCGTCTTGTCATATGACGGTTAATGGTTCGTTTGTCATCATGACGGTAATGGTTCGTCTTGTCATCATGACGGTTAATGGTTCGTCTGTCATCATGACGGTTAAAGGTTCGTCTTGTCATCATGAGGGTAATGGTTCGTCTTGTCATTATGACGGTTAATGGTTCGTTCTTGTCATCATGACGGTTAATGGTTGTCTTGTCATCATGACGGTTAATGGTTGTCTTGTCATCATGACGGTTAAGGGTTCGTCTTGTCATCATGACGGGTAATGGTTCGTCTTGTCATCATGGACGGTTAATGGTTCGTCTTGTCATCATGAGGTTAATGGTTCGTTTGTCATCATGACGGTTAATGGTTCGTTTGTCATCATGACGGGTAATGGTTCGCCTTGTCATCATGACGTTAATGGTTCGTCTTGTCATCATGACGGTAATGGTTCGTCTTGTCATCATGACGGTAATGGTTCGTCTTGTCATCATGACGGTAATGGTTCGTCTTGTCATCATGACGGTAATGGTTCGTCTTGTCATATGACGGTTAATGGTTCGCCTTGTCATCATGACGTTAATGTTCGTCTTGTCATTATGGCGGTTAATGGTTCGTCCTTGTCATCATGACGGTTAATGGTTCGTCTGTCATCATGACGGTAATGGTTCGTCTTGTCCATCATGACGGTTAAAGGTTCGTCTTGTCATCATGACGGTAATGGTTCGTCTTGTCCATCATGACGGTTAATGTTCGTCTTGTCATCATGACGTTAATGGTTCGTCTTGTCATTATGACGGTTAATGGTTCGTTTGTCATCATGACGGTTATGGTTCGTCTTGTCATCATGACGGTTAATGGTTCGTCTTGTCATCATGAGGTTAATGGTTCGTCCTTGTCATCATGACGGTTAATGGTTCGTTCTTGTCATCATGACGGGTAATGGTTCGTTTGTCATCATGACGGTAATGGTTCGTCTTGTCATCATGACGGTTAATGTTCGTCTTGTCATTATGACGGTTAATGGTTCGTCTTGTCATCATGACGGTTAATGTTCGTCTTGTCATCATGACGGTAATGGTTCGTCTTGTCATCATGAGGTTAATGGTTCGTCCTTGTCATCATGACGGTAATGGTTCGTCTTGTCATCATGACGGTTAATGGTTCGTCTTGTCATCATGACGGGTAATGGTTCGCCTTGTCATCATGACGGTTAATGGTTCGTCTTGTCATCATGACGGTTAAGGGTTCGTCTTGTCATCATGACGGTAATGGTTCGTCTTGTCATTATGACGGTTAATGGTTCGTTTGTCATCATGACGGGTAATGGTTCGCCTTGTCATCATGACGTTAATGGTTCGTCTTGTCATCATGAGGTTAATGGTTCGTTTGTCATCATGACGGTTAATGTTCGTCTTGTCATTATGGCGTTAATGGTTCGTCTTGTCATCATGAGGTTAATGGTTCGTCCTTGTCATCATGACGGTAATGGTTCGTCTTGTCATCATGACGTTAATGGTTCGTCTTGTCATCATGACGGTTAATGTTCGTCTTGTCATCATGGACGGTTAATGGTTCGTCTTGTCCATCATGACGGTTAAAGGTTCGTCTTGTCATCATGACGGTAATGGTTCGCCTTGTCATCATGACGTTAATGGTTCGTCTTGTCATCATGACGGTTAATGTTCGTCTTGTCATCATGACGTTAATGGTTCGTCTGTCATCATGACGGTAATGGTTCGTCTTGTCCATCATGACGGTTAATGGTTCGCCTTGTCATCATGACGGGTAATGGTTCGTTTGTCATCATGACGGTAATGGTTCGTCTTGTCATTATGACGGTTAATGGTTCGCCTTGTCATCATGACGGGTAATGGTTCGCCTTGTCATCATGACGGTTAATGTTCGTCTTGTCATTCATGACGGTTAATGTTCGTCTTGTCATTATGACGGTTAATGGTTCGCCTTGTCATCATGACGGTTAATGGTTCGTCTTGTCATCATGAGGTTAATGGTTCGTCCTTGTCATCATGACGGTAATGGTTCGTCTTGTCCATCATGACGGTTAATGGTTGTCTTGTCATCATGACGTTAATGGTTCGTCTGTCATCATGACGGTAATGGTTCGTCTTGTCATCATGAGGTTAATGGTTCGTCTGTCATCATGACGGTTAATGGTTGTCTTGTCATCATGAGGTTAATGGTTCGTCTTGTCCATCATGACGGTTAATGGTTCGTCTTGTCATCATGACGGTAATGGTTCGTCTTGTCATATGACGGTTAATGGTTCGTCCTTGTCATCATGACGGTTAATGGTTCGTCCTTGTCATCATGACGGTAATGGTTCGTCTTGTCATCATGACGGTAATGGTTCGTCTTGTCATCATGACGGTTAATGGTTCGTCTTGTCATCATGACGGGTAATGGTTCGTTTGTCATCATGACGGTTAATGGTTCGTCTGTCATCATGACGGTAATGGTTCGTCTTGTCCATCATGACGGTTAATGTTCGTCTTGTCATTATGACGGTTAATGGTTGTCTTGTCATCATGAGGTTAATGGTTCGTTCTTGTCATCATGACGGTAATGGTTCGTCTTGTCATCATGACGGTTAATGGTTCGTCTTGTCATCATGACGGTTAATGGTTCGTCTTGTCCATCATGACGGTTAATGTTCGTCTTGTCATCATGACGGTAATGGTTCGTCTTGTCATTATGACGGTTAATGGTTCGTCTTGTCATCATGACGGTTAATGGTTCGTCTTGTCATCATGACGGTAATGGTTCGTCTTGTCATTATGACGGTTAATGGTTCGTTTGTCATCATGACGGTAATGGTTCGTCTTGTCATTATGACGGTTAATGGTTCGTCATGTCATCATGACGGTAATGGTTCGTCTTGTCATTATGACGGTTAATGGTTGTCTTGTCATCATGACGGTAATGGTTCGTCTTGTCATCATGACGGTTAATGGTTCGTCTTGTCATTCATGACGGTTAATGTTCGTCTTGTCATCATGAGGTTAATGGTTCGTCTTGTCATTATGGCGGTTAATGGTTCGTTTGTCATCATGACGGTTAATGTTCGTCTTGTCATTATGGCGGTTAATGTTCGTCTTGTCATCATGACGGTTAATGTTCGTCTTGTCATTATGACGGTTAATGGTTGTCTTGTCATCATGACGGTTAATGTTCGTCTTGTCATTATGGCGGTTAATGGTTCGTCTTGTCATTATGGCGGTTAATGGTTCGTTTGTCATCATGACGGTTAATGTTCGTCTTGTCATCATGACGGTTAAAGGTTCGTCTTGTCATTATGACGGTTAATGGTTCGTCTTGTCATTATGGCGGTTAATGTTCGTCTTGTCATTATGGCGGTTAATGTTCGTCTTGTCATCATGACGGTTAATGGTTCGTCTTGTCATTATGGCGGTTAATGTTCGTCTTGTCATCATGACGGTTAATGTTCGTCTTGTCATCATGACGGTTAATGGTTCGTCTTGTCATTATGGCGGTTAATGTTCGTCTTGTCATCATGACGGTTAATGGTTCGTCTTGTCCATCATGACGGTTAATGTTCGTCTTGTCATTATGGCGGTTAATGGTTCGTTTGTCATCATGACGGTTAATGTTCGTCTTGTCATTATGACGGTTAATGGTTGTCTTGTCATCATGACGGTTAATGTTCGTCTTGTCATTATGACGGTTAATGGTTCGTTTGTCATCATGACGGTTAATGTTCGTCTTGTCATTATGACGGTTAATGGTTCGTCATGTCATCATGACGTTAATGGTTCGTCTTGTCATCATGACGGTTAATGGTTCGTCTTGTCATCATGACGGGTAATGGTTCGTCTTGTCATTATGACGGTTAATGGTTCGTTTGTCATCATGACGGTTAATGGTTCGTTTGTCATCATGACGGTTAATGTTCGTCTTGTCATTATGGCGGTTAATGGTTCGTCATGTCATCATGACGGTTAATGGTTCGTTTGTCATCATGACGGTTAAAGGTTCGTCTTGTCATTATGACGGTTAATGGTTGTCTTGTCATCATGACGGTTAATGTTCGTCTTGTCATTATGACGGTTAATGGTTGTCTTGTCATCATGACGTTAATGGTTCGTCTTGTCATTATGGCGGTTAATGTTCGTCTTGTCATCATGACGGTTAATGTTCGTCTTGTCATCATGACGGTTAATGTTCGTCTTGTCATTATGACGGTTAATGGTTCGTTTGTCATCATGACGGTTAATGTTCGTCTTGTCATTATGACGGTTAATGGTTCGTCTTGTCATTATGACGGTTAATGGTTCGTTTGTCATCATGACGGGTAATGGTTCGTTTGTCATCATGACGGTTAATGTTCGTCTTGTCATTATGACGGTTAATGGTTGTCTTGTCATCATGAGGTTAATGGTTCGTCTTGTCATCATGACGGTTAATGTTCGTCTTGTCATTATGACGGTTAATGGTTCGTTTGTCATCATGACGGTTAATGGTTCGTCTTGTCATTATGGCGGTTAATGTTCGTCTTGTCATTATGGCGGTTAATGGTTCGTTTGTCATCATGACGGTTAATGGTTCGTCTTGTCATTATGACGGTTAATGGTTCGTTTGTCATCATGACGGTTAAAGGTTCGTCTTGTCATTATGGCGGTTAATGGTTCGTCTTGTCATTATGACGGTTAATGGTTCGTTTGTCATCATGACGGTTAATGGTTCGTTTGTCATCATGACGGTTAATGGTTCGTCTTGTCATTATGGCGGTTAATGGTTCGTCTTGTCATTATGACGGTTAATGGTTCGTCATGTCATCATGACGTTAATGGTTCGTCTTGTCATCATGACGGTTAATGTTCGTCTTGTCATTATGACGGTTAATGGTTCGTTTGTCATCATGACGGTTAATGGTTCGTTTGTCATCATGACGGTTAATGGTTCGTCTTGTCATCATGACGTTAATGGTTCGTCTTGTCATTATGGCGGTTAATGGTTCGTTTGTCATCATGACGGTTAAAGGTTCGTCTTGTCATCATGACGGTTAATGGTTCGTCTTGTCATCATGACGGTTAATGGTTGTCTTGTCATCATGAGGGTAATGGTTCGTCTTGTCATCATGACGGTTAATGGTTCGTCATGTCATCATGACGGTTAATGGTTGTCTTGTCATCATGACGGGTAATGGTTCGCCTTGTCATCATGACGGGTAATGGTTCGCCTTGTCATCATGACGGGTAATGGTTCGCCTTGTCATCATGACGGTTAATGGTTCGTCCTTGTCATCATGACGGTTAATGGTTGTCTTGTCATCATGAGGGTAATGGTTCGTCTTGTCATTCATGACGGTTAATGGTTCGTCTTGTCATTATGGCGGTTAATGGTTCGTCTTGTCATTATGGCGGTTAATGGTTCGTCTTGTCATTCATGACGGTTAATGGTTCGTCTTGTCATCATGACGGTTAATGGTTCGTCTTGTCATCATGAGGTTAATGGTTCGTCTTGTCCATCATGACGGTTAATGGTTAGTCTTGTCATCATGACGGTTATGGTTCGTCTTGTCATTATGGCGGTTAATGTTCGTCTTGTCATTATGACGGTTAATGGTTCGTTCTTGTCATTATGACGGTTAATGGTTCGTCTTGTCATCATGACGGTTAATGGTTCGTCTTGTCATTATGGCGGTTAATGGTTGTCTTGTCATCATGACGGTTAATGTTCGTCTTGTCATCATGACGGTTAATGGTTAGTCTTGTCATCATGACGGTTAAGGGTTCGTCTTGTCATCATGACGGTTAATGGTTCGTCTTGTCATCATGACGGTTAATGGTTCGTTTGTCATCATGACGGTTTAATTGGTTCGTCTTGTCATTATGACGGTTAATGGTTCGTCTTCGTCTTGTCCATCATGACGGTTAATGGTTCGTTCTTGTCATCATGACGGTTAATGGTTGTCTTGTCATCATGACGGTTAATGGTTCGTCTTGTCATTATGGCGGTTAATGGTTCGTCTTGTCATATGACGGTTAAGGTTCGTCTTGTCCATCATGACGGTTAATGGTTCGTCTTGTCATTATGGCGGTTAATGGTTCGTCTTGTCATTATGACGGTTAAGGGTTCGTCTTGTCATCATGACGGTTAATGGTTCGTCTTGTCATCATGACGGTTAATGGTTCGTCTTGTCATCATGACGGTTAATGGTTCGTCTTGTCATCATGACGGTTAATGGTTCGTCTTGTCATCATGACGGTTAATGGTTCGTCTTGTCATCATGACGGTTAATGGTTCGTCTTGTCATCATGACGGGTAATGGTTCGTCTTGTCATCATGACGGTTAATGGTTCGTCTTGTCATCATGACGGGTAATGGTTCGTCTTGTCATCATGACGGTTAATGGTTCGTCTTGTCATCATGACGGTAATGGTTCGTCTTGTCATCATGACGGTTAATGGTTCGTCTTGTCATCATGACGGGTAATGGTTCGTCTTGTCATCATGACGGTTAATGGTTCGTCTTGTCATCATGACGGTTAATGGTTCGTCTTGTCATTATGACGGTTAATGGTTCGTCTTGTCATCATGACGGTTAATGGTTCGTCTTGTCATCATGACGGTTAATGGTTCGTCTTGTCATCATGACGGTTAATGGTTCGTCTTGTCATTATGGCGGTTAATGGTTCGTCTTGTCATTATGACGGTTAAGGGTTCGTCTTGTCATCATGACGGTTAATGGTTCGTCTTGTCATTATGGCGGTTAATGGTTCGTCTTGTCATTATGACGGTTAAGGGTTCGTCTTGTCATCATGACGGTTAATGGTTCGTCTTGTCATTATGGCGGTTAATGGTTCGTCTTGTCATTATGGCGGTTAATGGTTCGTCTTGTCATTATGGCGGTTAATGGTTCGTCTTGTCATCATGACGGTTAATGGTTCGTCTTGTCATCATGACGGTTAATGGTTCGTCTTGTCATCATGACGGTTAATGGTTCGTCTTGTCATCATGACGGTTAATGGTTCGTCTTGTCATCATGACGGTTAATGGTTCGTCTTGTCATCATGACGGTTAAGGGTTCGTCTTGTCATCATGAAAGTCTGTAACTGCTGTAGTCTTGCCTGTAACCTCCTTTGTTGTCGAGCGCTCTCCTGTAATCTACAAATACAGTCTAGCCATCCAACCATTTTGTCTATAATGACGCTCACTCTGTCATGGAAGTCTGGCAGACTTGTTAAACACGACCCTCTAATAGTATATGCATGTGGCATCTCACTCATGTAGGTTTCCCCTCCTGTGTTAGCGCCATCCAGTTGTTCTCTGATCAGCTTTCATAGTGTTTTACGGACCACACTGGTTAGGGAGACTCATATAACATGAGTGCGTTTTCTGTCTCTTTTCTTAAAGCCAGGCACAACATATGCTGTCTCCTTCTCCCGTGGCACTGGCTCCTTGAGTTAGCAACATATTCACCATTTCTAGCGACCTGTCGAGTGTATGTGGACCCAACACACATGGGGACGTTTCATCAGGGTCATAAGCCGTAGGTGGGTTAAGGCATTTAGGTGGCTTGGTTGTGTCAATTCGAGTGATTTCATGGTTTTCTGAGACTTTTCCCCCATCGTATCTGGCCGATGCTGGGTTTTTAGTGTCCTCCACTTTCCGAACACTCAAGAACGTGTTATTCAGCTCCTCGCATGTTTCCCCAGGATCCTCATGAGCTGATCCTTGACCTACAGTATATTCCCAGAGAATATATGAAAAGGTTTTGCCCTTTCGTTTACGTTTTCTATGATATGCTATTCGAGGTTTCTCTGTTCTCCTCTCCTTATCTGTCGGTATTCATGTTTTTTTTTTTGTTTTTTTTTTTGCACTTAACGTCGGTCAGAAGCTGACTGGTTACCGCAACACCTGTGCTTCCTGTACAGTGTATCTTTAAATTCTTTTAAGTTTTGACATTTTTACTCAATTACATATCCTCTCTCTCTCTCTCTCTCTCTCTCTCTCTCTCTCTCTCTCTCTCTCTCTCTCTCTCTCTCTCTCTCTCTCTCTCTCTCTCATGTAGAGGAGCGGCCCACTTGTCTGCTATTTCTTCCCTTTGTGTTTATTGTTACATATTTTTACATATATAAACAGAGATGCACGCGTACAAATAAGAAGGTAAACAATTTTACACGACCGCGCCCAGGATTCGAGCCTGGATGGACCTTGAAAAACTCATGGTCAGCAATATTAACCACTGAACCACTTACGCCAACATATATTTGTACAAACACACACACCGACCTTATTTTCCGCTCAGATCAGGATGGTTAGGTAAAATGCTCAACCTACTGTATGATCACGCAGCATTAACACTGGGAACATGAGAAGGATTCCACAAGTTACTTTGGCTTCTATGCAAATAGCAAGACACGCAGCAGGTTCCTGTGTGTGTGTGTGTGTGTGTGTGTGTGTGTGTGTGTGTGTGTAGGAGGTGCCACTGACAGTGGGAGGCTGTTGAGTGAGGTAGGTGGGAGGGCTTACCTTGGTGTGCAGCTTGGCCCCCAGCTTCTTGACGAAGGGCGGAGACTTGCCTATCTGGACTGCCAGCTTGATGCCTGTAGGAACGAACACCATTACTGCCAGTCCAACAACATTACGTATTGTTCTACAGGGTGTTGCTACCTCTGTAGAAGTGGTCCTTATTACTTACTACTACATTAACTTTACTGTCTACCACATCACACCTACGTGAGTGTCAGCCACCAAAATGCTACATCATCTTCTGTCAACATCACTGTATCTGCCATGACTCCTCTGTACGTTACATAGGTGTTCAACCATCAGAGACAGAACATTCTCTGACAGGTAGATCATTTGCTGCACACATCTGTATCCTGACCCCCCGTAAACTTATGTTTGTTCTTTGCAAACAGTTGTGAGAGAACAATGATTTGCTGATCCACTGTTATAAAGACACTTCTGCGAAATGATAATTTGATAGCTGGTCATTCCTGCCATGTGTAACAGATATCTAATTGATTTTTCCGGTGATCAGAATATTTCATGACACCATTTGTTTTTTTTTGCCACATTGTTTACTATCCTTGTTCTGGACAGGAGCAGGCACAAGATGTTGACAGTGACAGATCAGCGTTACGGTGAGACTTGTTATTACGTATTTGAGTCGTACAGTCACATGACAGGACCAGCCTGGTCGTCCCTGTGTGACGTCAGCTCGGTAGAGTCACACCATAACAACGTCATGACACCTGACCATAGCGTACTGGACTGATCTTAGCGACCTCTGTGTTACATCCATGGAAACAACACAAGACACCGTCCGACTGGCTCAGTCTGACAACAGGAGTACCACAAGGAGCTGACTTTTCTCCCAGACTTATTGTTATTGATTTTCTGAGAATATGACGTGAGTGTAGTGACCCATGTGGCTGTGTTATGTGACTCACGTTATAACACGACTCAACTACTCTGGCAGAATGATGTGACTCACGAGTGTAGCATTAATACCATATAGAGTGCGTTAATATAATGTTAGTTATCACTGTAACATTATAACGCGGATCCTTATTGTTGTGTCATTTATAATATGACTTGCGAGCATGGCACTATATATCTCGCCAGTGTGGTACTATAACATACGTAACCAGTGAGGCAGTACACTATGGCTCGGGAGAGTAGCAGGATATGTGATGAACTATTCTGACATTTTACGTGACTCATAAGTATGTCATACTGATGTGACTCACCAGTGTGTCACACTGACGTAATGAACTACTGCAGTATGACCAGACTCATCAGTGTGTCACACTGAGGTAATGAACTACTGCAGTATGACCAGACTCATCAGTGTGTCACACTGAGGTAATGAACTAGTGCAGTATGACCAGACTCACCAGGGTGTTACTAAACACACTCTCACTACAGCTGCGTTACGACGTGACTTACCATTAACGAGGGTTGTCACATCATCCGGGTGACTGAGGTAGTTAGGGTCGATGACCATGGGGTCAAGAGGGTCGCGTGACCTGAGGGTGATGGCGCCGCGGCTCTTGGGGCGCGTCAGGTAGGGCATGATGGTCATGCCGGGGCGGCCGAAGAGCGGCCCGTAGTGCTGGAGGAACATCTGCAACATGATCATCACCAGCGGTTAACAATGTACCACCACCACCACCACCACCACCACTGTACCACATATCAACACTTCCCCAGGTCTGCGTCTGGCTATGGCTCTCCCCCTCTCTCGTATGAGACCCTTCTGAAGGGTTGTGGGTCTTACTTTCAAGTCCTGCTTGCTCGTGTGGTGTGGGAAGAGATATAATATATGCATGAAGACATACACGTAATATGCAATGTGTGCATCATACATCTACAGGGAAGTATATGCAAGTCAGAGCCAGGGACACCAGACTCTAGTCATACATGACACCCGACACTCACCAGAGGACACCCACGCCACATGCCACGTCCACGGCAGCCGCCGCCCATAACCCGTCCCACTACTCACCTTGGTGTCGAGTCCTAGAGCGGCCGCCGCCAGGAGTCCCTCCTGCGCCAGGCCAGATGACACCATGTACAGCTGCACGTCGGGCCAGTAGGGATCCTCGTCCCCGTGCACTCGCGCCCACGCGTGCCCGAACTCTCCCAGGGGTGTCGCATATGGCCCTGGTGGGTGAAGAAAGCGTCAGTCACTTGGCACATGATTCTGCTATTAGTGTCTGGCAGGAGACACGTCCAGGGTTACCAGCCAAGAGGGAGACGGAATGTAACATGATGGGACGTGGACAGGTCGAGGAGCAGGACCAGTTGACAGGAAACTGATAACCTCGTGTTTGATGTACGAGACATCTTCACTGTCAAGGAGGAAGCTGGGGGCGTATCGTCAGGGACTCGTCACGAATGGTTCGTGACGGAGGACTAGTCAAGGACGGGTCGGCAAAGAGGACTTGTGGGTGAGTGATACGTTTAGCAGGACTCCCCAGGGGAGAGGGCTTCATGGCCAGACGAATGTCGAAGATGCATAGGATTGCTTGATAAGTTTGCCCACCATGGAAGAGAGAAGAGTAAGGGGTAAATTGATCATAACTGATAAGTTTTTGAATTAGCTTGATGATGTAGATGGTGCATCTTTCTTCGAAAAGATACTGTGATGGGCAGCCAGAGGACATAGCATGAAATTAAAGAAGCTTATTGGAAAAGTTATTCAGAGATACTTTTATAGTATAAGAGTGATGAACTGGTGCAGTAAACTGAATGAGAATATATGACTTGCGAACAGCATACAGTTGTATGATGGGGAAAAGCTCAAGAAATGGAGCCCCATGAGCGTAGTAGAAACCCTTCCCATGCAGTAAAAATATGTAATTACACATACTAATCGGAAGACGATTGTTATAACTACTGAAAACGATTGTTATAACTACTGATGATTATAATAACAGTAATTCTGGTCATCACATGGGAAGAAGAAGAAATATCGGTCGCTACAGGTGAGGAGAACATAATAGGTTGACTCTTTGCTGATCCAGGCTCTGGGTTTCATCTACGCTGCTTCAGCTTCTTACATAAATTCTTCTCAAAAGCTGAGTCATAGATCATCTAAACTCTACCAAAGTTCACTCTTCTATACTCCATTCGAAGTGTATGTGACAGAAAGAATTAAAACGAGGCATGTCTGAGGTCGTCTCATAACAAAGATTTTTTTCTCCCCTTCAGAAGAATAGGGTCCGTATGTGTTAATATCTAGTAAAGGATTTTCGTTTTGGAGAAAAATGTATGATAAAAGTACATACCAATAGCAACGTCACATGATAAACATGACTTTACATGATATGAGGTAAATCTAAAGTACATTTGTGCGCAAAAACGAAAAAAAAAGTCTATAAGATCGTATCCTGCTGTATGAAAATGTTTAAGTGTCAGGTGTGGAGGATTACGGAAAAGAGGTTATTGGTGAGAAGAGAGTGGTGAGTGTAAAGCAGCTTGGAAGAGAGACGTGTGAAGAAAACATCAGGGGAATTGAGTGTATAATGGGAAAAGGTGAGAGTAAATGAAGCAAGGGAGTGAGTGAGGAATGGGAGGTATTTAGGGAAGCGGTGATGTAATGGCATGAGGAAGGTGGGAGGTAGGCAGATTGAAAAGGATAGCGTGTAGTAGAATAAAGCGGTAAAGCTGCTAGTGAAAGAGGAAAGAGAGTCGACTGGGCGATACTTATAGGTTAGGAGTGAAAATGGCTGGGAAATGTATTAAAGAAAGCAGCAGGAGCTCAAGAAGAGGGTGAAAGGGTTGAAAAACAGACGAAATGAGAGTTGGGGTTAGCGAGTATGAGTAAATTTTAGGGGGAGTAAGTTGTTTTGGAAGGGGATTAATGTGCGATAAAACAAGATATCAAACGGGAACATCGTTGAAGGGGACAACGGAGGAAGTGATATGAGGCTGTGAGGAAGTGAAGAGGAGATGGGAGTAATTATTTTGAAGGACGGTTGAATGTGTTTGACAGGGTGACGATGTAGGGTGTTTGGGTCAGGTTAGTATGCGAAGTGAGAGTCATGGGGAGTTGTTTGGTGAAAAGAAAAGAGATAATGAAAGCCTTGCGTAAGATGCAACGTGGCAAGGTGGCTGGAGTGGATAGTATTGCAGTAGAATTTCTTGAGAAAGGAGATGACTCTGTTGTTGATTGGTTAGTTAGGATTTTCTATGTACAGTATGAACAGACCATTGTTAAATGCTTGAGGATGGGTGGAATATGTGTTTAATGCTACTGTATAAGCAAGAGGGGGATAAACTGAGTGTTCAAAGGGTTATTTTTGAGTGACTATCTGTCTACGGTCAAGCTTACTGACCAGAACTGAATGACGTATTCCAAATGTAGTCTGACTACGGCTGTGTGAACAATGTATAGTTTATAGTTCTTGCTATTAAATTTGATATTTTCCGTTATTATATGCAGTTGATTATTGCTTTCCGCTGGTTATTATTTTAAGGTTGTTGTTTTCTTGTGTTTCAAGTAATGGTTTAAGTGAAGAAATACCAGGAGAGGGAGGGTCAGGAAGAGGTAGTAGGGAATTATATGAAAAAAAATTAAGGACAGTAAAGCAGAAGGCACCTCCCCACCCCCTCCCACTCACTCCAAGCAGAAAAAAATCTAAGAAGGAACACCTTGCAGTGTGGAGATAGTATACTGCCAAGGAAATTCTATGGGAAGTGTGCACGCAAGAGGTTCCCTACTCTAAAGTATAGTGGGATCTCCAGGAGAGGGGGCTCAACTCTGAAGAGAAAAATGTGGTTGATGTTCTTAAATGTTTGGTTTCCCTTCTTGACTCCTAAGCATTTACTGATAACAGATATCATATAGCATTTATCTAGTCTTGATTTGAAGATAACAATGTCTCCGACCTGCCCCCTGCCTTTCACAACTCCTTTTCACCTTTCTAGCGACGCTAATTCTTTCAAGGAGAAATAATGTAATGTTGAAGTTATTCCACATCTTCTCAGTTGTATCCAGATGTAAAAGTGTGTTGCGATTTGCTGTACATGAATCTTGACCTAGTGTAGCGAAGTCAGCTCATAAAAAAATGGGAACTTATCATTTTATTCTAAGTTCAAGCGTAAAGTTACAGTGAAACTGACAATATTGCAATAGCCATTTTTTTTTTTTTTAGCTTTTATGTCAGCGCACGAATGCTTAGAAGGTCATGTTTGTGAACTTTAGTATTTCTGATAATTTACAACCTGTCGCCGGGTCTCAGACTGTTTGGTTTAGAACTCGTCATCTGTTATATCAATGAACCTGTTCCCTTCCTGGGCATCTGTCGTAAAGTTCCAGATTACGTTAGAATGATTAAAATCTGCAAATAGAGTTTGTTATTTACTAAGATTTAATTTGCAAAGCTATATCGTTTTCTGCACAAAACTTGTGGGGGAGAAAAGGGGGAGGGGGACATCTGCACACTATTTCAAGGTTAGTTTTGATCATCTTGTTAATTGTTTCAATATACAGTAAATCTTATGCATCAACAGTTAGTTTTCAAACCATGATTGCCTCTAGTCCAGCTTATACGTAAAGCAGAACGCCACCACCTGATTTGTTAAGCCTGTCTTTTGGAGAGAAAAAAAAAGTCTATCCCCCCCCCCCCCCCACACACACACACACACACATATATATATATATATATATATATATATATATATATATATATATATATATATATATATATATATATATATATATCCGTGGCTGTTAATGGATCAGCCTCACCCGTTTTCTCCATCAACAGCAGCGTTCCTCAAGGTCCAGTTCCGTCTCCTACAGTTTTTCTCGTTTTTATCAACGATTTCTTTTCTATAAATAATCCAGCGCACTTTTACGCTGGCGACTCATTATTGCATTCCTCCACATCCTTCAAATCTGCTCTTTCTTCTCTCAGTCGATCTGCATCTCATCTCGACACAGCTTCTTCAGTAAACTCAAACTTGGACAGAATATTTCGATGGGGCAGACAAAATCTGGTTAAGTTTAATGCCTCCAAGACTCAGCTTCTGCCCATCTCTATATCGCCTGACAACTTTCCTTTAACGGTTCTGTAATACCACCTCATGACTTAATGAACATACTTGATATTACTGTAACATCCACTCTTTCTTGGAAACCCCACATTACAGGAATAGGCTAAGTCTGCCTCTAAGAAATCAGAAGTCCTGTTTAGATGTCAAAATTTCTTTTCATCTGAATAGTTCCTCCGTTTGTATAAAGGACTGATTCGTCCCTGTATGGAGTACTGCTCTCACATGTAGGGTTGTGCTAGTTCTGCATCCTTACTTGACAGAGTTGAGTCGAAAGCGGTCCTACTCATAAACTCTCTAGGCTAACTTCAAAACTTGACCCGCTTGCCCTAAGCTACAATACTGATTCACTTTCTCTTTGGTTTTTGCTCCCGAGAGCTGGCTGCTTGTGTGCCCCCACCACTAGGTAGACCACGCAATACTCGGCAAGCTGCTGCGTCACATGATTACTGTGCGGCCATCGGCAACTCAAGGGTGGGTTGTTTTGATAATAATTGCTTCTTTCCCTGCACGTCGAAGCTTTAGAACTGTCTACCTTCTCATGTCTTTCCCAGTAACTATAACCTGACACTTTTGAAAAGAAAGGTTTCTCACATACTCCGAAATTTGAGAATACTTTTCCATGTCTCTTCTTTTTCCCTTTCAATAACCTTCCTGTATTTCAGTTAAGGACCGTCCTTGATGTGGACTTTTGTCCTTGAAGCCTTAGAAGTATTGTCTATATGGGGTCACTGACTGTAATAATGAGTTTTTTTTCGGAATTCATTCAGATTTCTGTTATGGCTATGGTACTAAGCTGTCTAACAGCATATGATGTCACTTCGTCGCGTTTACGGTTGATGCATCCGGCCAGCACTGGTGTGAAGTACATAATGTGTCAGTCATACAAGATGAACGTATCTAAGGCCATGAAGGTCACACCCAGGTCCTGTGTGGCCAAGCATATCGGCTCACACCTAACCTAACTGGCAACTAATTTCCTGGGTCGGCCATTACCATAGCTCTGGTGACTGCCTGGGTTATGCGTTCGTCTTAGACCCTACCCAGCCTTGCATTACCATCACGAACGCCGTTTAGATGCCAGATATTTTCAACAAACAGTCTCCCACCTCCACTGAAACTATGGCATAGGTCCATATCATGAACCTTCTACCGTACACAAGCGATCAGCTCTACCACAAACATTCAGCACATACGAGGAATTTCAGTTCATGATCATTATCAGGAGGAAGAACCATCAAAACATCGGTGGTGTGGAAAATGTCTTCGTTCGATGACCAGAAATAAGCTCATGAAATTCACAGAAGGATGTGTTAAGTTACGTGGGCGGATTCCCCCTCCCTCACCAGGTATAAGTTCGCACATCTTTAGTATAAGCTGCCACCAGGTTTACCGAGTGTAAAGACCATCAGGTCATTGTGATCAAAGCTTGAAGAATATTTCACTGATATCTGTTATCAGTAAATAGTTCCGTGTCAAGGTTTAGTTTTTATAACTAGTACTCAAAGATAATGATAAAAGATAATTATTCTGTTTCATAGTCTATTTCTTGCGAAGATCATTGTAGATCAGGGAAATTTTCTTGTCGTGCTTTCCTATGGATTTTCCATGGCAGTATACTTTCTCCTTACTACGTAGTGCCCCATAGCTTTTTATAACGCTTGTTGAACTGGAGGCAAGGGTGGGTGGAGAGGTGATGAATGTGACCTGGTTGTGCTGACAGACCTGTGGCACTGGCAGAGCTTGTCGTTCGACCTGTGTTAGTGACCTCATATGTGGTAGCAGTGACCTTAGAGAGTGATACTGCTGTTCAACCTGTAGTACTGACCTTAGACCTGGTAACACTGACGTTCGACCTGCGGCACTACCCTCAGACCTGGTAGCACTGACCATAGACCTGTGGTTCTTACGGTCGACCTACTGACACTGACCTCAGACCTGGTAGCACTGACCTTGGACCTGTGGGACTGACGTTCGACCTGTGGCACTGACCTCAGACCTGGTAGCACTGACTTCAGACCTGTGGTACTTACGTTCGACCTGTGGCACTGACCTCAGACCTGGTAGCACTGACTTCAGACCTGTGGCACTGACGTTCGCCTGTGGCACTGACCTCAGACCTGGTAGCACTGACTTCAGACCTGTGGCACTGACATTCGACCTGTGGCACTGACCTCAGACCTGGTAGCACTGACTTCAGACCTGTGGCACTGACGTTCGACCTGTGGCACTGACCTCAGACCTGGTAGCACTGACTTCAGACCTGTGGCACTGACGTTCGACCTGTGGCACTGACCTCAGACCTGGTAGCACTGACTTCAGACCTGTGGGACTGACGTTCGACATGTGGCACTGACCTCAGACCTGGTAGCACTGACCTCAGACCTGTGGGACTGACGTTCGACCTGTGGCACTGACCTCAGACCTGTAGCACTGACATTCGACCTGTGGCACTGACCTCAGACCTGGTAGCACTGACTTCAGACCTGTGGCACTGACGTTCGACCTGTGGCACTGACCTCAGACCTGGTAGCACTGACTTCAGACCTGTGGCACTGACGTTCGACCTGTGGCACTGACCTCAGACCTGGTAGCACTGACTTCAGACCTGTGGCACTGACGTTCGACCTGTGGCACTGACCTCAGACCTGGTAGCACTGACTTCAGACCTGTGGCACTGACGTTCGACCTGTGGCACTGACCTCAGACCTGGTAGCACTGACCTCAGACCTGTGGCACTGACGTTCGCCTGTGGCACTGACCTCAGACCTGGTAGCACTGACTTCAGACCTGTGGCACTGACATTCGACCTGTGGCACTGACCTCAGACCTGTGGCACTGACTTCAGACTTGTGGTACTGACGTTCGACCTGTGGCACTGACCTCAGACCTGGTAGCACTGACTTCAAACCTGTGGCACTGACGTTCGACCTGTGGCCCTCAGACCTGTGGCACTGACGTTCGACCTGTGGCACTACCCTCAGACCTGGTAGCACTGACTTCAGACCTGTGGCACTGACGTTCGACCTGTGGCACTGACTTCAGACCTGTGGCACTGACGTTCGCCTGTGGCACTGACCTCAGACCTGGTAGCACTGACTTCAGACCTGTGGGACTGACGTTCGACTCGTGGCACTGACCTCAGACCTGTGGCACTGACGTTCGACCTGTGGCACTGACCTCAGACCTGGTAGCACTGACTTCAAACCTGTGGCACTGACGTTCGACCTGTGGCACTGACGTTCGACCTGTGGCACTGACCTCAGACCTGGTAGCACTAACTTCAGACCTGTGGCACTGACGTTCGACCTGTGGCACTGACCTCAGACCTGGTAGCACTGACTTCAGACCTGTGGCACTGACGTTCGACCTGTGGCACTGACCTCAGACCTGGTAGCACTGACTTCAGACCTGTGGCACTGACGTTCGCCCTGTGGCACTGACTTCAAACCTGTGGCACTGACGTTCGACCTGTGGCACTGACTTCAAACCTGTGGCACTGACGTTCGACCTGTGGCACTGACTTCAAACCTGTGGCACTGACGTTCGACCTGTGGCACTGACTTCAAACCTGTGGCACTGACGTTCGACCTGTGGCACTGACCTCAGACCTGGTAGCACTGACTTCAGACCTGTGGCACTGACGTTCGCCTGTGGCACTGACCTCAGACCTGGTAGCACTGACTTCAGACCTGTGGCACTGACGTTCGCCTGTGGCACTGACCTCAGACCTGGTAGCACTGACTTCAGACCTGTGGCACTGACGTTCGACCTGTGGCACTGACCTCAGACCTGGTAGCACTGACTTCAGACCTGTGCCACTGACGTTCGCCCTGTGGCACTGACTGCAAACCTGTGGCACTGACGTTCGACCTGTGGCACTGACTTCAAACCTGTGGCACTGACGTTCGACCTGTGGCACTGACTTCAAACCTGTGGCACTGACGTTCGACCTGTGGCACTGACCTCAGACCTGGTAGCACTGACTTCAGACCTGTGGCACTGACGTTCGCCTATGGCACTGACCTCAGACCTGGTAGCACTGACCTCAGACCTGTGGCACTGACGTTCAACCTGTGGCACTGACCTTTGCGGTAGTGGACGTAGTCACTGACCACCTTGGGGTTGACTGCGTTGAGTACGGTGCTGGTGGTACCTTCCTGAAGGTTCCAGGTGAGGCCGTACAGGCAGGTGTGGTCGTGCAGGTTCTGGCCCACGCCGGCAAGGTCGACCAACACCTTCACCTGGGTCAGACAGGGGTCAACCAGAGGTTAGAGGCGGATGGGAAGTGGTAGGCAAGGTGAGGGGGAGGAAAGCTGTCATGAGAGACCACTGATTCTTATTTTCCACATCCACAGTAAAGGTGATGGAAGATACTAAATTGTTAAGTAAGGGCAGAAATGTTTGTAAATTGTTAAGTAAGGGCAGAAATGTTTGTAAATTGTTAAGTAAGGGCAGAAATGTTTGTAAATTGTTAAGTAAGGGCAGAAATGTTTGTAAATTGTTAAGTAAGGGCAGAAATGTTTGTAAATTGTTAAGTAAGGGCAGAAATGTTTGTAAATTGTTAAGTAAGGGCAGAAATGTTTGTAAATTGTTAAGTAAGGGCAGAAATGTTTGTAAATTGTTAAGTAAGGGCAGAAATGTTTGTAAATTGTTAAGGGCAGAAATGTTTGTAAATTGTTAAGTAAGGGCAGAAATGTTTGTAAATTGTTAAGTAAGGGTAGAAATGTTTGTAAATTGTTAAGTAAGGGCAGAAATGTTTGTAAATTGTTAAGTAAGGGCAGAAATGTTTGTAAATTGTTAAGTAAGGGCAGAAATGTTTGTAAATTGTTAAGTAAGGGCAGAAATGTTTGTAAATTTTCGTTTATTGGCTAAACACAAAGATCATCATCTACATACCGAAACCATTTTAAATTGCATGATCCATAGGGATAGAAACATGTTTCAGTTTAGTATATACAGAAAACCCTCCAATGTTTGTTCTTATATTCATTATTACTCAGCTCCACATGACAGTTAAATTATCGTCATTCTAGTTGTTGTTTTTACAGGCATTCCGTGTATACAATCCGGAATTTATTGATGATGAGTTTGAGAATATATTAACCACTAGATCCGAGTTAAAGTATCCTAGATCTTTCATAAGTCCCTCGAGTTGGCAAAGAAATAATTTTATAATGAGTTAAACCCAAACCTTCCTTTGATACCAAGAATCTTTTAGTTCTCCCTTTAAGTGAAAATTTTACATTTCTTCCCATTTTGCTTTAATCCTATAATGAAGCCTTCAGCAATAACAATGCTATAAAGAATATGTTATTCAGAACTATACTAGATTGAAATTACCATATTGTGGCCATAAATTACTATACTAGCTTGAAGTTACCATACTGTGGCCATAGATTACCATACTAGCTTGAAATTACCATACTGTGGCCATAGATTAAACTGCCTTAAAAATTCAAGAACACAGATTTATATACAGGCCACTAATTACTCATTTAGCCACAAATTATACAGAGATAGGAATGATTGTGTTGGCTACAGATTTTACGTGTCCAGGAATACTATGATGGCTTCAGAATACTGTAATGGCCACAAAGTACTATAATGGCCACGAATGACTATACTGACCACAAATCTCCATAGTGACCATAAATGAATGTACTGGCCACATATCACCATAATGGCCACAAATTAACATACTGGCCATATACACTATAGTGACCACAAATTGATATACTGGCCATAAATCACCATAGTGGCCATACGTGACTTTACTGGTCACAAATCACCATAGTGACCAAACATGACTATACTGTCCACAGAATAATATACTGGCCACATATCACCATAGTGGCCACAAATTACTGTACTATCCACAAATCACCATAGTGGCCAAACATGACTATACTGTCCACAGAATAATATACTGGCCACATATCACCATAGTGGCCACAAATTACTATACTATCCACAAATCACCATAGTGGCCACGCGTGACTGTACTGGCCACAAACCACCATAATGACTATACTGGCCAAAGATCACTATAATGGTCACAAATGACTATACTGGCCACAAATCACCATATTGGCCATACATGACTATACTGGCCACAAATTGCACACAGTCAGACACTATGAATAGATAGATATGTATTAAGAGGAACCTATTCTAGTGATATCTTAGTGATGGGCATGTGACAACCCCACTGGTGGTAGATATACCCCGTGGTGGTGGAGGACATACCCCGTGGTGGTGGTAGATATACCCCGTGGTGGTGGAGGACATACCCCGTGGTGGTGGTGGACATACCCCGTGGTGGTGGAGGACATACCCCGTGGTGGTGGAGGACATACCCCGTGGTGGTGGAGGACCCACCCCATGGTGGTGGAGGACATACCCCGTGGTGGTGGACATACCCCGTGGTGGTGGAGGACCCACCCCATGGTGGTGGAGGACATACCCCGTGGTGGTGGAGGACATACCCCGTGGCAGTGGAGTACCCACCCCATGGTGGTGGAGAACGTACTTCGTGGTGGTGGTGGACCTAACACTTTATAGTGGACCTACCCTGTGGTGGTGGAGGACCTCCCCTGTGGTGGTGGAGGACCTACCCATATTGGTGGAGGACTTACCCCGTGGTGGTGGAGGTGGTAGGAGGGCCCGACACCGGAGAGCATGAGCAGCTTGGGGGAAGACAAGGCTCCGGCTGACAGCACCACCTCACGCCGAGCTGACACCTCTCGCACCTGGGGGTCACACCAGCTCACGCACGGTTGCCATATATCACAAGCATCAATAATATCTTAAACAAAAACTGATAGTTATACTGGATGACAATTTCTAATGCTTAGACTGCCCACAGAGACTCATTACCACCATCAGATGGTTTCTGTTATCGCTAAACTAGCCATTGATTCAATTATTTCCCTTCCAAACATTTCCCATGAATGTTTATGAAAGTCAGCATTTCTAGTGTAAATGATCTGCCGTACTGAACATTGTTTACCCAAATATAATACAAGGAAGGAGTGCAAATGATCGGGGGATGTATAAGAGAAAGCAGCAGGAGGTCAAGAGGAAGGTTAAGGGGTCGAGAAAGCGAAGGTTGGGATGAGCAAGTATCAGTAAACTTTAAGGAGAATGTAAAGAAGTTTTGGAAGAAGGTAAATAATGTACGAAAAACAAGAGAACAGATGGGAACATAGGTGAAGGGGTCAAAAGGTGGGGAGGGGGGGGTGATAACAAGTAGTGATGAACATAGGAGGAGATGGAGTGAGTATTTTAAAGGCTTGTAGATTGTGTTTGATGACAGTGTTTGAGTTGGGTGGTATGCGAAGTGAGAGAGTCATGGGAAGTAGTTTGGTGAAGAGAGAAGAGGTGGTCACAACCTTACGTATGATGAAATATGGCAAGGCGGCTGGATGGATGATATTGCAGTTGAGTTTATTAAGAAATGGGGTGACTGCGTTGTTGATTGATTAGTTAGGGTTTTCAGTATATATGTAGATCATGGTGGTGTGCCTGAGGATTAGCGAATGCATTTATAGTGACAATGTATGAAGGCAATGGAAACTACAATGTTCAAACTACAGAGGTAAAAGTTTCTGGAATGTACCGGGTAAGTTGTATGGGAGGGTATTGATAAAGAGGGTGAAGGCATGTACAGAGCATCAGACTGGGGAGGAACAGTGTGGTTTTAGAAGTGACACAGGATGTGTGGATCAAATGTTTGCTTTAAAGAATGTGTGCGCGCAATACTTAGAGAAACAGTTGGATTTGTATTTAGCATTTATGGATTTGTAGAAAGCATTTGACAGAGTTGATAAAGATGATTTGTGGAAGGTCTTACGGATATACGGTGTGGGAAGGAAGCTGCTAGAGGTAGTAAAAAGTTTTATCAAGGGTGTAAGGCATACTTGCAAAAAGAAAGAGAGGAGAGTGAATGGTTCCAAGTGAAAGTGGGTCTGCATTAGGGGTGCAGTGTCACCATGGTTGTTAAGTTGTTTATGGATAGGGTGGTGAGGGAGGTAAATGCGAGAGTTTTGGAGAGAGGGACGAGTATGCAATCCATAGGGGAAGAGAGGACCTGAAAAGTGAGTCACTTATTGTTTGTCGATGACACAGCACTGGTGGCTGCTTCGAGTGAGAAACTGCATTAGTTGGTGACTGAGTTTGGAACAGTGTGTGAAAGAAGAAAGTTGAGAGTAAGAATGAAAAGAGGGCTAACAGACTGGATAGCTGAGGTGTGAGTTTGAATGGAGAAAAATTGGAGGAAGTAAAGTGTTTTTATATGTCTGGAGTGGACATGGCAGCGGATGGAACCATGGAAGCGGAAATTAGTCATAGAGTGCGTGAGAGACCGAAGGTTCTGGGAGCGCTGATGGATGTGTGGAAAGAAAGTTTTCTGGGAGGGCAAGAATGGGTATGTTTGAAGTTATAGTAGTCCTAATAATGTTATATGGATGCGAGTCGTGGTTTCAGTTAAGGTGTGCGGAGGAGGATGGATGTGTTGGAGGTGAAGTGTTTGAGGACAATATGTGGTGTGAGGTGGTTTGATCGAGTAAGTTATGAAAGTGTAAGAAAGGGATGTAATTAAAGAGAGTGTGTTTGAGAGAGCAGAAGGTGTGTTGAAATGGTTTGGACATACTGAGAGAATGAGTGAGGAAACGTCGACAAAGAGGATATATGTGTCAGAAGTGGAGGGAATAAGGACAACAGGGAGACCAATTTAAAGATGGAAGTGAAAATGATATTGAGTGATCAGGGCTTGAACATGCAGGAGGGTGAAAGGCGTGCATTGGTTAGAGTGAATTGGAACAATGTGGTTTATAGGATCTGTAGGGCTTGATTATGGATAGGGCGCTATGGTTTTGGTACATTAAGCGTGACAGCCAGAGAATGGTTGTGAGTAGATGCGGCCTTTCTTCGTTTGCTCTGGCGCTACCTCGATAATGCAGGAAACGGCGATCAAGTATGAGGAGAAAAGTATACATAATACCTCAAAGCTATCTTTTATGGATACAATTATTCTTCACAAAGCCCAACATACCAAACACTAAACATGTCTACCGTTAAACGTTTACAACACAGTAATAATAATACTATTGAATATCGTCATCCAGTGATGATGGAATATCGCTAACCTTTATGACACTAGTCTAGCGGTAAACAGATCAGTGAACGTTCATAAAGCTGATCACTAACATGACTAAACTCACTGAGCACGACGGTAGGACTTGAGCACAACTACACAACCACTTGGGCAACATTGACGGATCAGGTCAGGTCATCACACCTAAGGTTTACACAGTCGTGCCAAAGGGTCGTTTGCTTATGCTCAAGGGTTGTACCATCGTGCTCAAAGACCCAGTCGGTACTGACCTTCCTCCCGAGCTTGTACTGGACGCCCACGGCTCTCTTATCCTTGTTGAAGATCACCTGGACTCCCCAGGAGAAAATAAGAAATATTGTCAGTTTTCAGTAATTAAAAAAGAAAAATTACTAAGTTCATTATCAAATGGAAAACAAATATATACGTAACATTTCCTGAATAAAGATGGACGTAGAGATGCAGTTCTCTCTATGAGAAAGGAACGCAAGAGTTAACAAGAGGCGGCGAACTGTGTGTTGGTAGATATTAGAATTTCATTCAGATATATGGATAAGGCAACACTCAACGACATGTTGTCTTTGTGTATTAGGCCAAAACTAGAATATACTTCTCAAGTTTGGTCACCGCACCTCAGGAAACACAAAGATGTGATACAAATGGATAGGAATGTTCAAAGGAGCACAGCGAAGATGATATCGAACCAAGAACGCTGAGTTACATGGACGAGTTAGAGGCCATTAGTGTGTCCACCTTGGAAGAGAGGAGGGGAAAGAGAGATTTGACGACAACCATAAGGTTTTCACACCCCTTTGATGACGTCATAATTGAACAGTTCTTTGGAAGAGTTCGAAGAACCAGTGAAGTTGGGCAGAAAACTTGTAAGAAGAGATGCAAAGAAGTATTTTCATAGTATGACCCGTGGATGACTGGTATAAACCCAGTTATAGGAGACTGTCAGTGGTAAGAGTAAGCAAGTTTAAAAACTTACATGACAAAAAAAATGTTCGAGGTGGGGTTTCACAAGTGGAAATCTCTCCATTTGTGCTGGATAGATAATCAGTTACAAGTGATTAATTACCATTTAAGCCAACCTCCTCTCTGAAGAAGAGGAAACGGTAAGATTGTAACTTTGGGAGAGGATGGAGTATCAAGAGCTTATATAACAGAGTGAGAAATTTGCTAACAGTGAAAAATTCAGTTGAGCTTCCATCAGAGCAGACAGACCGTAAGCAGAGCGAGGGAATAACGAATATGAAATCAGAAGACGCCCAAAGAGGCTACACAGTTGACCAGCCCGACTCAGGGAAAGCCAGACATAGTTATGAGTGTTGGTAAAAGACTGAAAATAATGGATACAAACGTGGGTGGACAAGACTTAATAGAAAAAAAAAGCTGGAATTCAAAAACCGGACTGTGGAAATGAAAGCTGACGTTGGTGAAGGAGATAAGATTACAATCTGTGTGGAGGGAGGTAGCGAGGAGGATAGCAGACTATGTAGGACGAGGACGACTGGTCCTCTTGCGACTTAATGTTTCAAGAAAAATAGTTACGGACGATCACTTAAACTGAACATGTTAGGAAAAATGATCATTAGAAAGACTTGCATAATGTTGTTGTTAATTACAATCCTCCAGAGAACTTTAACGAAGCAGAACTACCACGTGAAGACAGAGAGGCACGCATTTATCAGAGATATCAGAGCCCAAGTACTAAGGAAGTGAAGTTATATGTGAAGTTATAAGTGAAGAAGTACGTTGAGAATATTTGAATTCTTGTACGAGGTAAGAATATTATGGATGTCTTCCACTGTCTCAGTATTTATGTGGCAATAAAACAAATGAGGTCCGTTGCTTACACCATCAACAAGAAATGTGTTGTCATACCTAGAAATGGTCTAAAAGGGAAGCCTCTTCATACAGGAAAGATAGAAGAAATATCACTAAGATAGAATCATGGAGAGTAACAGGGCAACACATGAAGTGACCAGCTCCTGAGCAAAAACATTCCAGACGAGGCACTACAGGTAAAGGGCCCATGACCCCGTCTCGTGCCCAGAACACACTGTATAATGTCCACTTGTATCATGTTGTGTCCAGCAGAGCTGGTGACTGTGGCAGGATTGTGGTGACTAACCTTGAGGACGGTGGCGCCGGTGACGATGTGTAGGTTGGGACCGCGACGCAGCCTGGTTGAGGTAGGCGCGGGCCGTGTGCCATCGCTCCCCGTTCTTGGTGGTGTAGTCTGTGGGCGCAAACCCTGCCGAACACAGTGACATTAGCCCCACTGCCTGCACTAGCCCTCACTGCTGTTGTCAGGATCATGGATGGTCATGATCATGACACAGTATGTATATATAGGTAGCTCATGTAACAGCTGTGATGACACACTATGTATATATAGGTAGCTCATGTAACAGCTGTGATGACACAGTATGTATATATAGGTAGCTCATGTAACAGCTGTGATGACACATATATATACAATCTCGAGTGCAAACTATATATTTTCACATTAATAATAAGTTACGTGTATCATTTCCTGATTTTCCGCCGGAGGCTCGGGATGTTGACCGAGAACTAAGCAGCAAGACGTACGCACCTCCCAGGGTAACAACACCTTGACAACAGCAGCAGAGGCAGGAGATGACGTAGTTCGTTACGGACGAGAATACATAACCTGGATGAGGTGTAGTGGTCCTCATCCGGGAGCTACTTTGCAAACTCATTATTTCACAATGTTGTCGAGATTAACGAAGTCAGTGGACACATTCTCCACCCCTGCCCGCCTGGAGCTGTACACCTCACACTACTTGTGTCAGCTTCACCTGCTCGTGCGATCAATCATTCTTGTTCCGCTTGTTGGCTGCCACCCGCCACACACTGACCCAGACACACACACACACACACACACACACACACACACACACACACACACACACACACACACACACACACACATATCTGCTCAGTCTTTTATCATCAGGTTTTCCTATAATTCACGTCATATATGTTCATCACTTATTCACTAACGTGTATATATTCATGTTCATTATGTATTCTCCAACATGTATGTCTTTGGACACGACGATATTATCCTTAAGAAAGGCAGTACATCTCTTGCTAATGATGACCTGGGCTTTGACCTGACCTTTATGGGTTAGGTCAAAGGCCAGACCATCATATGTAAGGATCGTACCGTCGTGCTCAAAGATCGTCCTGTCATACTCAGAGGTCGTCCCAATGCACCGCCTTGCTTAATGGTCAACACACCTCCACATCTGTGACAAGTTGCCAGCGAACGTTCTGGACGTTGGTGTATAGTTCCTCAGACTGGGTCATGTGGTGGTGGTTGGCAGCGAACGCTCACTCAGGACCACGACTTATGTCCACTCAGTGTGCGAAGATAATGCCAAGCACAACTGACGCGCACATTGGTGATGTATTCCTCACCAGAAGTCTTGACTGAATCACTTTTAAAACCATGACGTGTGTAGTGGTAGATTGTTGCCAAACCCACAAAGTAATGAATATATATATATATATATATATATATATATATATATATATATATTTTTTTTTTTTTTTTTTTTTTTTTTATACTTTGTCGCTGTCTCCCGCGTTTGCGAGGTAGCGCAAGGAAACAGACGAAAGAAATGGCCCACCCCCCCCCCCCATACACATGTACATACACACGTCCACACACGCAAATATACATACCTACACAGCTTTCCATGGTTTACCCCGGACGCTTCACATGCCTTGGTTCAATCCACTGACAGCACGTCAACCCCTGTATACCACATCACTCCAATTCGCTCTATTTCTTGCCCTCCTTTCACCCTCCTGCATGTTCAGGCCCCGATCACACAAAATCCTTTTCACTCCATCTTTCCACCTCCAATTTGGTCTCCCTCTTCTCCTCGTTCCCTCCACCTCCGACACATATATCCTCTTGGTCAATCTTTCCTCACTCATTCTCTCCATGTGCCCAAACCATTTCAAAACACCCTCTTCTGCTCTCTCAACCACGCTCTTTTTATTTCCACACATCTCTCTTACCCTTACGTTACTTACTCGATCAAACCACCTCACACCACACATTGTCCTCAAACATCTCATTTCCAGCACATCCATCCTCCTGCGCACAACTCTATCCATAGCCCACGCCTCGCAACCATACAACATTGTTGGAACCACTATTCCTTCAAACATACCCATTTTTGCTTTCCGGGATAATGTTCTCGACTTCCACACATTTTTCAAGGCTCCCAAAATTTTCGCCCCCTCCCCCACCCTATGATCCACTTCCGCTTCCATGGTTCCATCCGCTGACAGATCCACTCCCAGATATCTAAAACACTTCACTTCCTCCAGTTTTTCTCCATTCAAACTCACCTCCCAATTGACTTGACCCTCAACCCTACTGTACCTAATAACCTTGCTCTTATTCACATTTACTCTTAACTTTCTTCTTCCACACACTTTACCAAACTCCGTCACCAGCTTCTGCAGTTTCTCACATGAATCCGCCATTTCCCGCATTAGCGAGGTAGCGTTAAGAACAGAGGACTGGGCCTTAGAGGGAATATCCTCACCTGGCCCCCTTCTCTGTTCCTTCTTTTGGAAAATTAAAAAAAACGAGAGGAGAGGATTTCCAGCCACCCGCTCCCCCCCCTTTTAGTCGCCTTCTACGACACGCAGGGAATACGTGGGAAGTATTCTTTCTCCCCTATCCCAGGGATATATATATATATATATATATATATATATATATATATATATATATATATATATATATATATATATATATATATATATTCCTTGCGTGTCGTAGAAGGCGACTAAAAGGGGAGGGAGCAGGGGGGGGGGGGCTGGAAATCCTCCCCTTTCTTTTTATTTTTAATTTTCCAAAAGATGGAACAGAGAAGGGGCCAGGTGAGGATATTCTCTCAAAGGCCCAGTCCCATGTTCTTAACGCTACCTCGCTAACACGGAAAATGGCGAATAGTATGAAAAAAAGAAAGAAATATATATATATATATATATATATATATATATATATATATATATATATATATATATATATATATATATATATATACAGAGAGAGAGAGAGAGAGAGAGAGAGAGAGAGAGAGAGAGAGAGAGAGAGAGAGAGACTGACTCACCTATCTGTTCAGGACCGCTGGGGTCGAGGACGCTGAAGCCCAGGTACTGGCCGGCCTCCAGGAAGCTGTTGGTGAAGAGTTGCTTGTCGTTCTTGGGCGTGACTGGCAGGGGACCCCCGTGGCCGTGGAAGCTCTCTGTAACACCACACGTGACTCAGTGACACACACATGCCTGGATAATGACTTGGCCTGGGGTCTGAAACACTTGGATTGGGGTCTGAAACACTTGGTTTGGGGTCTGAAACACTTGGTTTGGGGTTTGAGACGCTTGGCCTGGGGTCTGAGACGCTTGGCATGGAGTCTGAGACGCTTGGCCTGGGGTCTAAGACGCTCGGCCTGGGGTCTGAGACGCTTGTCCTGGGGTCTAAAACACTTGGTCTGGGGTCTTAGACGCTTGAACTGGGGTCTGAGACGCTTGGCCTGGGGTCTGAGACGCTTGGCCTGGGGTCTGAAACACTTGGCCTGGGGTCAGAAACACTTGGCTTGGGGTGTGAGTCATCACCTGCTGGAGACGTGATACACCTGCTTGTGGTCTTTGGTTCATTCGCCACAAAATCGCTATTCATGTACCCGAGTCTTTACCCAACTCTAACTCATATAAGTGTAGTGGCGTTACGTCGAAACCGTTACTCATTATCGGTGTTCGTAAACTGTGACAGGCATTGCAAAATTTTCCCGTGACGTGTCAGCGTTACTCGGGTGTCAGGAACGTTACCAGTGTTATTTTCCTTTGAGATGTGACTCCTCCGTTACCTGAGTCACTCATCTCCTGGAAATGTTATCGAAGTGTGTGAGGTGTACGGTGGGTGGTTGGTAACGTAATATGTGACGGACGTAGCCTCTTAACCTGACGAAGGAGTCACCTTACGTTATGGACACGGCCACCTGACCTTACGCACTCGGCCACATGAACGCGGCCACCTGACCTTACGCACTCGGCCACATGAACGCGGCCACCTGACCTTACGCACTCGGCCACATGAACGCGGCCACCTGACCTTACGCACTCGGCCACATGAACGCGGCCACCTGACCTTACGCACTCGGCCACATGAACGCGGCCACCTGACCTTACGCACTCGGCCACATGAACGCGGCCACCTGACCTTACGCACTCGGCCACATGAACGCGGCCACCTGACCTTACGCACTCGGCCACATGAACGCGGCCACCTGACCTTACGCACTCGGCCACATGAACGCGGCCACCTGACCTTACGCACTCGGCCACATGAACGCGGCCACCTGACCTTACGCACTCGGCCACATGAACGCGGCCACCTGACCTTACGCACTCGGCCACATGAACGCGGCACCTGACCTTACGCACTCGGCCACATGAACGCGGCCACCTGACCTTACGCACTCGGCCACATGAACGCGGCCACCTGACCTTACGCACTCGGCCACATGAACGCGGCCACCTGACCTTACGCACTCGGCCACATGAACGCGGCCACCTGACCTTACGCACTCGGCCACATGAACGCGGCCACCTGACCTTACGCACTCGGCCACATGAACGCGGCCACCTGACCTTACGCACTCGGCCACATGAACGCGGCCACCTGACCTTACGCACTCGGCCACATGAACGCGGCCACCTGACCTTACGCACTCGGCCACATGAACGCGGCCACCTGACCTTACGCACTCGGCCACATGAACGCGGCCACCTGACCTTACGCACTCGGCCACATGAACGCGGCCACCTGACCTTACGCACTCGGCCACATGAACGCGGCCACCTGACCTTACGCACTCGGCCACATGAACACGGCCACCTGACCTTACGCACTCGGCCACATGAACGCGGCCACCTGACCTTACGCACTCGGCCACATGAACACGGCCACCTGACCTTACGCACTCGGCCACCTGACCTTACGCACTCGGCCACATGAACGCGGCCACCTGACCTTACGCACTCGGCCACATAAACACGGCCACCTGACCTTACGCACTCGGCCACATGAACGCGGCCACCTGACCTTACGCACTCGGCCACATAAACACGGCCACCTGACCTTACGCACTCGGCCACATGAACGCGGCCACCTGACCTTACGCACTCGGCCACATGAACACGGCCACCTGACCTTACGCACTCGGCCACATGAACGTGGCCACCTGACCTTACGTACTCGGCCACATAAACACGGCCACCTGACCTTACGCACTCGGCCACCTGACCTTACGCACTCGGCCACATGAACGCGGCCACCTGACCTTACGCACTCGGCCACATGAACGCGGCCACCTGACATTACGCACTCGGCCACATGAACGTGGCCACCTGACCTTACGTACTCGGCCACATAAACACGGCCACCTGACCTTACGCACTCGGCCACATGAACGCGGCCACCTGACCTTACGCACTCGGCCACATGAACACGGCCACCTGACCTTACGCACTCGGCCACATGAACGTGGCCACCTGACCTTACGTACTCGGCCACATAAACACGGCCACCTGACCTTACGCACTCGGCCACATGAACGCGGCCACCTGACCTTACGCACTCGGCCACATGAACGCGGCCACCTGACCTTACGCACTCGGCCACATGAACGCGGCCACCTGACATTACGCACTCGGCCACATGAACGTGGCCACCTGACCTTACGTACTCGGCCACATGAACGCGGCCACCTGACCTTACGCACTCGGCCACATGAACGCGGCCACCTGACCTTACGCACTCGGCCACATGAACGCGGCCACCTGACATTACGCACTCGGCCACATGAACGTGGCCACCTGACCTTACGTACTCGGCCACATGAACGCGGCCACCTGACCTTACGCACTCGGCCACATGAACGCGGCCACCTGACCTTACGCACTCGGCCACATGAACGTGGCCACCTGACCTTACGCACTCGGCCACATGAACGCGGCCACCTGACCTTACGCACTCGGCCACATGAACGCGGCCACCTGACCTTACGCACTCGGCCACATGAACGCGGCCACCTGACATTACGCACTCGGCCACATGAACGTGGCCACCTGACCTTACGTACTCGGCCACATGAACGCGGCCACCTGACCTTACGCACTCGGCCACATGAACGCGGCCACCTGACCTTACGCACTCGGCCACATGAACGCGGCCACCTGACATTACGCACTCGGCCACATGAACGTGGCCACCTGACCTTACGTACTCGGCCACATGAACGCGGCCACCTGACCTTACGCACTCGGCCACATGAACGCGGCCACTTGACCTTTCGGACGGCGGCACTTGATGTTACGAATATGGACGAGAACAATGTGAGGGGAGTTGGTGTTACAGTGAGCAGAGCAACATTACAGGTGCGGGCTGGACCACTGACGTACACACATAGGGTTAACCGTTCTGTGGTCACTTTACCATGACTGTGCCCAGAAGGCCTTGATGATGGTCGCAGGTTTGGCTTCTCTAACGTAAACCAGAGTCAAAGCTCAATCACAGATAAGCAGACCGTATGAACACTACGCTTAACTTTCCCCGGTAGAAATGTACCAGAATATACTGTCTTCTGTGTTCCCCACGTGATGAACTTTCTCCCTAAAGGAATTGTATTTGGAGCTTTGTCACCTGAAAACTCAAACAACAATTCTTTTATCTTGATTTTCTGTATCAATTTTAGGACTTAAGGAAATGATTTAGAAGAACGTATTCACGTACTTTCAGATGATAGGATTAAAACTTGTGTGGCTTTCAGCGGTGGACACGACCGCCGCAAATGGACGCCAGTAGACCATAAAAAAGACATATTCTTTTGCGATAACGTCAGAAATTAGGTAAACATTGGCTTCCAGAGGAAGTGAAGTGGCGTTTCGTAGGTTCTGTTGATTTTCGTGCGTGTTTGCCTTGATTTACGATATGTAGCTACAGATTTTCCGTCATTTTCGATTCCCTGTCAACTTTATAGTTATGAACTGGCTACGTGTACACTACTTATCCCAGAGTCAGCCATGCTGATATTAGAAGAGTCATCCATGACTGGCTGATGTGAATGTCGTGGCTGTTCGTAAGTTAAACTGTACTGAACTGTTATTCACCAGTCGATGTTCTGGTGGAGGTGGTAGGTATGTATCAGCCGTATGAGGGCGGCTGGAGAGTGTGACCCAGGCTGTACAACAGCGAATGTACCACGCCCCTCAAGCTGACTCGAGTGATGACATACACAACGTTAATAGTAACTCATATGAAAGTTTAAGACATGCAGTGCGGGAGGGAGGAATCGTTTACTGCGACATAGAGGGATCATTTCTGTTTCTTTAAGGGTTGAGGTATACGTTAGCCTGTCTTCCAAAGATGAGGAATGAAGAAGTAGATACGTAGCTTGACCCTGAGGACCTTGTGAAGGACTAGGGTTGGCTGCAGGTCACATTCCTTTAAAGATTAAAAGAAAAGATGCCATGCAGGCCGGGGAGTTGGGTGCTACAGACCAGATCAGATACTAAACATAGATCTTAAAGGATATTACGGTAATGGGTTTGTGGGGGAATCGAGTGTGTAGGTCAAGAAGGGAACTCCATGAAGGAAACTGAGGAGGTTTGTTCGCTTGGGATACAGTGGCTGTGTTGGGGATCAAGACGAGGCACAGGGAAGGTTAGAAACATGAATTAGATGGTTCATTGACAAGAGAAATCTGGCAATAATGCGAACGTAAGTACATACACATGTAATCACACAAACTCAAACAAGTTAATGGCATATTTAAACTCATATGATCTTATCAAAGTCCACATAACCACACCAACACATACATTAGAGCTCAGTAGCCAGGAACTAGGGCATTTTGGTAAGAGGTTCAGTGAAATGTGTAATGCAGGAATGTGAGTACCTGTAGCCTCAGATACAGAGGGAGGGTGAAGAACGAGGGGAGAATGGTTTAACTCAAGCTGTCAAAAAACGGAGGAAGTTGAAGATTTACTGTGAGGATACAGACTCAAGCCAGCCAGCATTTGCAAGGCACAAGAGAGCAAGACACGAGTACAGCAGGTAAGAAAAGAAGGAACAAAGAAACCTTTGAAAATGATATTGTGGGCAAGGTATGAGACATTCCAAACGTTTGTCTTAGGATTAACAGGCGTCTTTTGTCAGTTAAAGACTAGCCAATCAGGCTAAGGAATTCAGAGGGAAGAGTTGAAGAGGATGGTGTAAGCATATGTGAAGGACTGAATCACAAGTTCAAACGTGGTTTCATGGTAGGAAACCCTGTGTCCTCCAACAACAATGAGACAGAATAGGGAGGCGTGTCTCAGAAAACAATGAGGTATCTCGGAAAGACATTTATAGATGACTAAAGGGTGTTGACCCGGACACTTGACATGATGTGTGCACATACACTTGACATATGTGCACATACACTTGACATGATATGTGCACATGCACTGGACATGATGTGTGCACATACACTTGACATGATGTGTGCACATACACTTGACATGATGTGTGCACATACATTTGACATGATGTGTGCACATACACTTGACATGATGTGTGCACTTACACTTAACATGCCTCTTAAATTCCTTTCAAGAAGTCGTTGGTATAAAGCAAAGTGTCAAGGAGGAGGAAGAGGGCAATTGTCATACCTCTCTTATCATAAGACATAAAACCGGGAAGAGTCATTGAACTACAAACCAGTTTCCCTGACGAGCGTGGTCTGTAAGGTACTGGAAAAGATAATCAGGATGAAAATGGATGACTCCCAGCAGAAGAGAAACCATCTAGTTAGAAACAACACGGTCTCAGGGAGAGGAGCTCATGTGTGGCGAAGGCTTGGTGGACTGTTTAAATCTGGAGTGCCAGATGGCATATGACAGTGTGCCACATGGATGCTGAGTAAGAGGTTGGGTCATCAGGCAAGAACAGAGGACACGCCTTCGACGGAGAGATTATGTTAGTGGAAGGGAACAAAGGCTGCAGAACAAAGCCTTCTCAAAATGGGTTGAGGTAACCAGTAGGGTGCCGTAGGGTTCTTTTCTGGGACCATTGTACTTCTTGATGTACGAGAGTGACTTGCCAAAAGGCATGGACTCCAACCTGAATATGTGTGCAGACGAGGCAAAGGTCATGGGGGAAGCGAAAACTGAGGAGGATTGCATCAGCTTTTTAGACAGACTCCGAAGTTGGTCTTTTACGTGATCGATGAAATTTAGCTCCAGTAAGTGTTAAGTAATGAGGGTAAGTAACAGCGAAAGGCCTCGTTATAAGTATTATCTTGCAGCAGATAAACTGTAGGAAACTGTGTGATACACACTTCGTAGTCGACATGGTCCCTAACCTGCCTTTAGAGTTTTACCTTAGGAGAATAGTTAAAGGGACCAACTGTCTGTGGGTAGTTAGGTTCATGGATCAGATAATATTCAACCAACTGTCCGCTTCCTGCAAAAGGCCAAAACGAAAATATGCTTCTTAAGTTTGGTCGTTGCACTGAAAAGAAGCACAGATAGCTAATAGAGAAGGTCAAAAGGAAGACAAAAAAAGGAATGTGGCGGAATTAAGTAGAGCTGATTGACAGGGAAAAGCTAGAGAGACTAAATTTTTCTGTCATGGAAGAGAGAAGGGTGAGGGGTGATCTGATCACCATCTATATGTTTCTGAACCAGTGATGAAGACAATGAAATATTCTTGGAAATATGTGTCGATAGACCAACCAGAGGACATAACATGAAATTAAGTAAGCAGCTTGTTAAGAAAGATGCAAAGAATTACATTCATGATATAAATGTTGGACGAGCGGAATAGATGACTGAAGAAACAGTAAATGTGACCAGCGCACAGAAGCTGAACAATTCGTGTGACGATAGAGACTGTTCAGGAGATGGGGTCCCATGTGTGTAAAAGCCTCTGCTCGTACTATACAAATAAGTAAACACACATACAATTGCACACACTAGAGACAAAGTGAGGACAATAAAAGGGGAATGAGTGTGTATGTGTGTGTGTGTGTGTGTGTGTGTGTGTGTGTGTGTTCATTCCCTACCACGACCAGTGAAGCGTCACTCACCTGTAGCAGGCAGAGGCCCTCCCCTGTAGTCTTCGGCCTTCCTGAAGTACGGAAGGACGGAATCGTAGTCCCAGCCGGGGTTGCCCAGGGCGGCCCAGTGGTCGAAGTCGCGCCTGTTGCCACGCACGTACAGCATGCCATTGATGGCTGACGACCCGCCCAGGACACGACCCTGGGGCACCGGGCTGCTCTGTGGGGGAAGGAGACGGGTGGTCAGAGGGAGGGGAGAGAAAGAGATGTGGGAGAGTAAGAATATCTTGTAATAATCCCACACATTGCTATAAACCCCGAGAGATACAAACCAGGAATATAAATATATATATATATATATATATATATATATATATATATATATATATATATATATATATATATATATATATATATATATTTATTCATTTTATTTATTTATTATACTTTGTCGCTGTCTACCGCGTTAGCAAGGTAGCGCAAGGAAACAAACGAAAGAATGACCCAACCCACCCACATACGCATGTACATACATGCATACACGTCCACACACGCACATATACATGCCAATACATTTCAAAGTATACATATGTATACATACCAGACATATACATATGCACACATGTACATAATTCATACTTGCTGCCCTTATTCATTCCCGTCACCACCCCGCCACACATGAAATAACAACCCCCTCCCCCCGCACGCGCGCGAGGATGAAGGCAGCAAGTATGGATATGTACATGTGTATATATGTATATGTATGTGTATATATATGTATGTATACGTTGAAATGTATAGGTATGTGTATGTGCGTGTGTGGGCTTTTATGTATATAAATGTGTATGTGGGTGAGTTGGGCCATTCCTCGTCTGTTTCCTTGCGCTTCTTCGCTAACGCGGGTGATGGCGATTACGTGTAATATATATATATATATATATATATATATATATATATATATATATATATATATATATATCTATATAAAATGATCATTATCTTGTGGAGGTGAAGGTGAAGATTTGTAGAGGTTTTCAGAAAAGAAGAGAGAATGTTTGGGTGAAGAGAGTGGTGAGAGTAAGTGAGCTTGGGAAGGAGACTTGTGTGAGGAAGTACCAGGAGAGACTGAGGACAGAATGGAAAAAGGTGAGAACAAAGGACGTAAGGGGAGAGGGGGAGGAATGGGATGTATTTAGGGAAGCAGTGATGGCTTGCGCAAAAGATGCTTGTGACATGAGAAGCGTGGGAGGTGAGCAGATTAGAAAAGGCAGTGAGTGGTGGGATAAAGAAGTAAGATTATTCGTGAAAGAGAAAAGAGAGGCATTTGGACGATTTTTGCAGGGAAATAATGCAAATGAGTGGGAGATGTATAAAAGAAAGAGGCAGGAGGTCAAGAGAAAGGTGCAAGAGGTGAAAAAGAGGGCAAATGAGAGTTGGGGTGAGAGAGTTTCATTAAATTTTAGGGAGAATAAAAAAGATATTTTGGAAGGAGGTAAATAAAGTGCGTAAGACAAGGGGACAAATGGGAAAGTCAGTGAAGGGGACTAATGGGGAGGTGATAACATGTAGTGGTGATGTGAGGAGGAGATGGAGTGAGTATTTTGAAGGACTGTTGAATGTGTTTGATGATAGAGTGGCAGATATAGGGTGTTTTGGTCGAGGTGGTGTGCAAAGTGAGAGGGTTTGGGAGAATGATTTGGTAAACAGAGAAGAGGTAGTAAAAGCATTGCGGAAGATGAAAGCCGGCAAGGCAGCGGATTTGGATGGTATTGCAGTGGAATGTATTAAAAAAGGGATGACTGTATTGTTGACTGGTTGGTAAGGTTATTTAATGTATGTATGATTCATGGTGAGGTGCCTGAGGATTGGCGGAATGCTTGCGTAGTGCCATTGCACAAAGGCAAAGGGGATAAAAGTGAATGCTCAAATTACAGAGGTATAAGTTTGTTAAGTATTCCTGGTAAATTATATGGGAGGGTATTGATTGAGAGGGTGAAGGCATGTACAGAACATCCGATTGGGGAAGAGCAGTGTGGTTTCAGAAGTGGTAGAGGATGTGTGGATTAGGTGTTTGCTTTGAAGAATGTATGTGAGAAATACTTAGAAAAGCAAATGGATTAGTATGTAGCATTTATGGATCTGGAGAAGGCATATGATACGAGTTGATAGAGATGCTCTGTGGAAGGTATTAAGAATATATGGTGTGGGAGGCAAGTTGTTACAAGCAGTGAAAAGTTTTTATCGAGGATGTAAGGCATATATACGTATAGGAAGAGAGGAAAGTGATTGGTTCTCAGTGAATGTTGGTTTGCAGCAGGGGTGTGTAATGTCTCCATGGTTTGATTTGTTTATGGATGGGGTTGTTAGGGAGGTGAATGCAAGAGTTTTGGAAAGAGGGGCAAGTATGCAGTCTGTTGTGGATGAGAGAGCTTGGGAAGTGAGTCAGTTGTTGTTCGCTGATGATACAGCGCTGGTGGCTGATTCATGTGAGAAACTGCAGAAGCTGGTGTCTGAGTCTGGTAAAGTGTGTGAAAGAAGAGAGCTGAGAGTAGATGTGAATAAGAGCAAGGTTATTAGGTACAGTAGGGTTGAGGGACAAGTCAATTGGGAGGTAAGTTTGAATGAAGAAAAACTGGAGGAAGTGAAGTGTTTTGGATATCTAGGAGTGGATTTGGCAGCAGATGGAACCATGGAAGCGGAAGTGAATCATAGGGTGGGGGAGGGGACGAAAGTTCTGGGAGCATTGAAGAATGTGTTGAAGTCGAGAACATTATCTCGGAAAGCAAAAATGGGTATGTTTGTAGGAATAATGATTCCAACAATGTTATATGGTTGCGAGGCGTGGGCTATAGATAGAGTTGTGCGGATGAGGGTGGATGTGTTGAAAATGAGATGTTTGAGGACAATATGTGGTGTGATTTGGTTTGATTGAGTAAGTAATCATAGGATAAGAGATGTGTGGTAATAAAAAGAGTGTGGTTGAGAGAGAAGAAGAGGGTGTTTTGAAGTGGTTTGGTCTCATGGAGAGAATGAGTGAGGAAAGATTGACCAAGAGGATATATGTGTCAAAGGTGGACGGAGCGAGGAGAAGTGGGAGACCAAATTGGAGGTGGAAGGATGGAGTGAAAAAGATTTTGAGTGATCGGGGCCTGAACATGCAGGAGGGTGAAAGGCGTGCAAGGAATAGAGTGAATTGGAACGATGTGGTATACCGGAGTCGACGTGCTGTCAGTGGATTGAACCAGGGCATGTGAAGTGTCTGGGGTAAACCATGGAAAGTTTTGTGGGGCCTAGATGTGGAAAGGGAGCTATGGTTTCGGTGCATTGGACGTGATAGCTAGAGACGATTGAGTGTGAACGAATGTGGCCTTTGTTGTCTTTTCCTAGCGCTACCTCTCGCGCGCGCGGGGGGAGGGGGTTGTCATTTTCATGTGTGGCGGGGTGGCGACGAAATGGATGAAGGCAGTAAGTATGGATATGTACATATGTATATATGCATATGTTTGTATGTATATATGGATGTGTGGGCGTTTATGTATATACATGTGTATATGGGTGGATTGGGCTATTATCTCGTGTGTTTCCTTGCGCTACCTCGCTAATGGGGGAGACAGCGACTAAGTATAATGAATAGAAGAAATAGTATATATATATGTGTATATATATATATATATATATATATATATATATATATATATATATATATATATATATATATATATAAATAATAAAAAAAGAGCGTGGTTGAGAGAGCAGAAGAGGATGTTTTGAAATGGTTTGGGCACATGGAGAGAATGAGTGAGGAAAGATTGACCAAGAGGATATATGTGTCGGAGGTAGAGGGAACGAGGAGAAGAGGGAGACCAAATTGGAGGTGGAAAGATGGAGTGAAAAAGATTTTGTGTGATCGGGGCCTGAACATGCAGGAGGGTGAAAGGAGGGCAAGGAATAGAGTAAATTGGAGCGATGTGGTATACCAGGGTTGACGTGCTGTCAGTGGATTGAATCAAGGCATGTGAAGCGTCTGGGGTAAACCATGGAAAGCTGTGTAGGTATGTATATTTGCGTGTGTGAACGTATGTATATACATGTGTATGGGGGTGGGTTGGGCCATTTCTTTCGTCTGTTTCCTTGCGCTACCTCGCAAACGCGGGAGACAGCGACAAAGCAAAAAAAAAAAAAAAAATATATGTATATATATATATATATATATATATATATATATATATATATATATATATATATATATATATATATAGCATTAATGGAAGTACCTTGATAAGGGCCTCAGCCTTCCGTACTGTCTCAGTTAACATAAGAAACAAGAAGGTAATATAAAATGTGCAAATTCCTTCGTTTTGACGGACGTGTCAGCGACGTTAGTACACTGCTTTCTCGTGATCATTTTTGCTTGATTTCAGCATCACTTATTTTGTCGTCTGTGACTTAGGAACATTACTTTGGGACAGACTGACATTGAACAACCTTCCTAGTATAAGACTGAAATAACAGTGATAGATAAGTCTTATATTTTCTACAAGTCGCCGTGTACATGTTGATCATATCGGTGAATAATTCAGTGAGATTTGTCAGCGAGGAACAAGTGGGTCGAAAGCCACTGTGTTGAGAGTTGATGATGGAATTGTGGTCTTGTAAATGATTTAGTGTTGCTTCAGTGTCAGTTTCCTTACGTCTGGCAACTGCACATATCGGAGAGGTTACGATTGTTGCTGACCATCGGTGTTACAGTGGCAAGCCTCCAATCCTCTGCAGATTCCCTTGTGTCTATTAACTCTTTGAAAAGAGTACTTAAGGCCTTAACTGTTACCTTATCTTATCTTCGGCTCTTTTCGTTGTTCTCGAATAAAACTTACTAAGGCCTATCGTTTTGTTGACTCCATTTTATCGAATGTTGACAGCATAACTTGATTACGTTTTGCCGTGTGTTACAAAATGTTTATCCTCCGCCAGCGATGGGACCGCAACTTGAACACGACTTGTATAGCGTCTGGTAAATCCGGAAATCCGGATTCAAGAAAAATTGTCAGAGGGTTTTGCTAAGGCTTCTTCATCATGAACGTAGCCGTCGTGGCCCGTCAGTAACGGACCAGTTGTTCAGGGTATAAAAAGCCCATCAGTTTTCCCCGTAGGGAAAGCCTGTGTCAGTATACGAAAGGCAAAGAATAGCAGATTTAGCAGCCTTTGTCTTAGCCCCTCACCGCTAAGGAACCCAGAGATAATGGCCTCCATTTGGGTCACGTCCGACATCTTTGGACACTGTGCACAGATAATGGCCGTCGCTGCACGGGTCACGCCACGGCCCGTCTCTCGATACTTTCAGAAGTGATCGACGGCTGATGACCTGCCCGGCCTGCACTACTGTGGTGCACTGAGACTCGAAACAGCTTGATGCTGATTGGATTGAAGTTGCCGGTGTTGCTGTTGGTTCTACGTATTTCTCTTTCCAGGGCTGAACGCAGGTCATGTCAGATTGTTATCTTTACCAGTGTTATGGTAATGTAATGTCGCAAGTTGTAAAGGTGACTTGTGAAGGCGGCCAAGCGGGAAGAGACAAAGAACGGACGCTTCCTTAATGCTCAAAGAAAACGATAGGAGGCGAGCCATGACGTTTTCCACCATGATAACCGGTTAGTCACTACCAGCATGGTGAGAGGTAAGGTATTGAACCATTGATTACCCCACCCTGACCAACAGCCTCCAGTACGTCCATTAACCACCCTCTCCAGACAGGTGACAAGTGGGTGTGTGGGAGCGTGGAGGGCGGATGGTGGGTGACTCAGCAACACACCCTCCTCTCTCACCACAGTTGGCTCCTTACCACTTGGCCAGCCAGCACCGCCCGCTGCTCTAGACGTAAACAGGTTGACAGGTTTGCGTCAGACGTGGTCTCTCGCGTCAACGGTGCCCAGATTTGCGTCAGACGTTGTCTCTTGAGTCAACGGTACACCGATTTGAGTCAGACGTGGTCTCTTGCGTCGACGGTACACAGATTTGCGTTAGACATGGTCTCTTGCGTCAACGGTACACAAATTTGCGTCAGCCGTTGGCTCTTGCTTCAATGGTACACAGAGTTGCGTCAGACGTGGTCTCATGCGTCAACGGTACACAGATTTGCGTCAGACATGGTCTTTTGTACAAACGATACACAGTAGAGTGTACTCAACCTAGTTTTGGTGGATGCTATGCATATCATGGCAATGTTGTCCTTTAAGATCATACAACAGCTAACATCCTGAAGGCAGAGTCAAGTCCTCGGGAGGTCATGTGCATAGCCACATCTGCGCCGTGGATGAATATGCATAAGTTTAAAGACACGTTCATCAGCATGCTGCAACATCCCCAGTTATTACAACTGTTCCGCAGTGTATTAACACTCTTGGCATTATAGCAAATATAACATTTAATGTTGAGAACTTGCACCTTCAGATGGTTGCCCATGTGAAAGATGACGGTATTACAGTATGATTTGAAGGCTATCACCAATATGTAGGCAATATGTAGAACTGGTTATTATCAAGCTTCATTTTGTCTCATGTTATCCTCGGGTGACCTGGAGGATGGATGGGTTCCGATGGTTCACTGGGGCACGGGGGAGTGTGGCGCATTATGATCAACCCAGTGACCACAGTGGAACGTGAAGGCTATTTGTACGTACCTCACTTGTTTTCTTGTACACTCTACATGTATGTGTAGATATAGCTCTATCTTTTTGAGTAGCTGACAATATGTACGGTATGTACGAAGGCCCTATGATGCTGATATTTCTAGATGTTCTTTTGTTATCCTGGGTTTCTGTCTTACCACTTGTATACTGGGTCTTAGCTTGTCTGGTGGTCTGCAAGTAAACACTGAAACCAGTGCGCATCATGCCTATTGTCTGCTTTCACATGTTTGATTTTTATCCTAGAATTACCGAGACAAGTGATGACTCAGTATATACACTGCCGCATCACGCAATTTGTATATATGTGGCGTCACGTCCAGTATGCTTGATTAACAATAGCTTTCATAAATTGGCTCAGCCATACACTGTCATAAGTCAGTTCCAGGCTGTCATTTCGGGTTTATCCCTAAGCCTCAGTCTTCCGTCAACCAGTCAAAATGCCAGTCGGGGAAAGCAGATATTGTGACTGGTTCATGAGTGATCGGCACATGGATATAATGCTGAAATAGGGGGCCATGCACATGACCTATCACAGAGTACGAGTCTGTTATTAGAGGCTGTTGCTGAATGGTTTGAGGGATATTACATCACATTAGGTTCATAGAATATCAAGAGAAATGGTAAGCATTCTGGAGAATACGTTCAGCTTTTTGCCAGCGGTAGTGAGGCTAGGTAAGACCACATCCAGACGGAGGAGCCTGCCTGGGAACCCAGCATGTTCTGCCACGCCTGTGATCAACAAGATACACACACTGTGTCAACATACCATGATTCTAACATGGTTATGCAGGTCGTCCATGATCATGATGATGTTGACGGTGAGAGTGTGATCAGTAGGCATCCGTGATCTCGGTGCAGCACAAGCTCCTCCGTTGATGTTACTAGAGAGAAGAATCTTGGGAACAACATCTACCATCGTGAGGCATGAGGAGATGATGAGGTCTGGTCACACCCTGGCCGGCGCCGAAGCTCGTGCACATATCGAGGCTGTGAGGCAAGTGTTTGATCACTGCTGTATGGTGTGTGATGGAAGTGGGGGTTGCAGGCACCCATGAAGTATGCCTCCGGAAAAGGTTCGTCTTATTGTGATGTACAGAAGAAAGTTTAGGATTCCAGCGAGTTGGTTCCTTCCAGTGATCGAGAGGGAACCATGATTTTGTTTCTTGGGAGGACATCCCAATACTTGATCTGCAGGAGTCTGGCAATAGCAGGTCAGGCGTGGCGATCGACACTTCGGAGCAGGAGGTCAGTTCTCCTGGCGCCGATAGACATCGGGTTGTTCCAGAGACCTTCCGTACGTTCCTACAGCTACTCTGGTGGAGGTCATGCGCTCCAGACTGCGGGTGAGGATGCAGAACACAACGACCAGACAAGATATGATTTCATTAATGACCAAGATATTGTTTGTGTCACATCAGGGAGGGAAGACACGTACGGCTTGGGTTGGCTTTACCTCCGTATGTGTGGTCCTTGCTGAACACAATGGCATTGGAATTTGAAACAGTTAGTTAAGTAGATGGCCGGTCCTTCGTCACACATTGGGGAACTATAAAGACTATAAAGCCTTGTACCAGGTGAGATGATTCCTTATTGCTTTGATAAGACTTATGGTACAGCAGTAACGCTACGTCACAAAAAAAGCATTGCATTACAATAAGATGGTTGTGTGGTTGAGAAGGGTAGAGGCAGATGATATCAAAACTGGTCTAGCAGGGGTCTTATCTGAGGCGGTACCATAAATGAAGACCATCAAGAGCTGGTACCCAGTAGAGGAGTTGGTAACAACAGATACCAAGTCGTCACCTAAGCTCAGTCTTACCTCACATTGACAACCACGGAGGAGTTGCCTAACCTGTAAAGATGCGCGGGTTTTCAAGCTTTTTATGCATTTACTTGACAATGTTTGGGTCAGCAAGAAACAGAAGACGCTACCGTGTTCCTCGCTTTGAAGAAAAGATGAAAGATAATCATTTACACCACTGATGGCTTTCATGCTATGACGGGAGGCGGCACCATATCATACCCGGTAAATATGATATGTAGACATGCAGGGAGGTGAATGTTAAGGAACCACACTTTGTGTCAAGTATTGGCTGTGGTAGGGTTGGTGGTGAAGCTCTGGCATTTATTGTGTCAGTTTTTTGGTTGCAACAACCAATCAGACGTCTCCATTGCCAGACATGAGATGTTCACCAAAAGTGAACAAGAAGCTTGACAAGTTTCTTCCCAGCAAAGACGCTGTCGGTCCACATATCCGACTCGCTCATTATCAAGAAAAAATTTGTCGTAGTTCAGACAAGGAAGAGACAGAGTTGAGAAAGCTGGAGGAGACTGGTGGATAGAAGAGGGCCAATGACAGATCGTCTGGAGAACTTTGTGCCTTGTGTTAGAGGCTTGCCTTGAGCCGATTATTTTGCTCCTGGAGATCCAACTATGAAGCTGCTCCAGGCACAGACTTCAACACATCCTACGCTGTGCATCCGCCTGTGGCTGTAGAATGTAGCAGTCGAGCTGATCAGTGAGCTAAGCTAACATTAAGGTCATGAACTGTCCCTACTACGTCAAGTGTCATGATGCACCTGAGAGTTAAGTCTGTAACACTGAAAGTCACCGTCGTCAATATACATTCTCTTTTTGACAGGTTTTTGCAGATCCGTATTTTGACCTGAAATAACCAATATTATGCATATGAAGGATTGAGAGAGATATGTATACATTTATTGTTATCGTTGAAATGATCCCAAACATCATGTTTTAACTGCGCTGGTAAGCTACTTGAGTTCTGAATATTATTAGAACTGAGCCTCATCTTTTATAGTGACTGAAATGTGTTTTTGCGTGAGAACTTTATGACCTAAATGTCAAAGTACAAAGGTCAAGGTGCTATTCCCCCCTTCCCCTCCCCCAACTTGAATATCTCCACTAACTATTAGATCTTACACAAAACATAACATGCAAGAGTAAAATGACATGTCAGTTATTTCTGAGATTTTGGCTGACCAAGTGTACATGTTTGCCGGGACATCTGTACACACAGTCATTCGCAAATCGTTCGTACGATAAACTCAGACAATGTATCTCCCCTTAATTCGTGCTTAGGAAATTCATTCTCAATCAGTTTCATACAAATCATCCACTCATATCCACCTGGATTATTCATTCTAAGTCATTTGAAGAAATTTCTGAAATGCAGGTTCCACCAACACTGTCAGCTCATAACACAACAAGATCCTCTGCTAACAGATTCGCCAGCCGAGTGCTGACGTTACGCTGACAAGTTGATAGTATCGCTAGCGGTGGTTGGCTGACATCCGCTGACCGCGCGAGGTCGAATTGGCCACCACTTTCTCTCTCTTGTGACACTGTGCGAGAGTTGCAGGGCCTACGTGGCGGAGAAAGGTCATTCATGCATGACACGGTGGTAGGCCGTGAACAGGCCACTGGTAGTGGGGCACGACGTAGCGCTAGGGTGTGGCTTGGTAGTGTGGCATGGCATGGTGTTAGGACGTGATATGGTAGTGAGGCATGGCGTGGTAGTGGGGCATGGTGAAGGATGTTCGCTACAGGTGGTCGCGTTCGCTGTCGTATTTGTGTGGAAGCAAACGCGCACAGCGTCCAGAACTTCCGGCACTTGAATGTAAACACGAGCAGACAACATTCACGTCTCTTTCCCTATAACATAGAAAAGTGATAAAGTTCGGCTGCTGAAGTAAGTCATAAAGAAGATTTTAGAGGTTCATTTGACTTCTGCAGGTGTTTCCCTACTTTTAAGTTAATTAGCGCCACATATTTCCAAATCTTCATAGTCCCCCCTCCCTGCTATTATTTTTTTTTTTTATCTTAGAAAGAAAGATGTATAAGCCACGCTTTGCTGAGCCAAATCACTGATGCTAAGTATCAGGGGTCCACTGATATGCTGTGCTTCCACTTGCATGAGTGGTCTCTGTGGTGCTCTTAAACTACAGATGAAGGAATGAACACACGTTGATGTAACAGAAGCTGAGATCATGAGGAAGAAAACTGGGAGGAACGGTTTGAGTGCCTGAGAAGTGTTGTAACGAGCTGGTGCCACACGTGTAGGCTGCAAAGCAGTAACTCTAGGACGTGGCGAGCACGAGCTGGGGACACAGTACGAAGGTGGCACACGCAGTTGGCGCAGCTCCGTAGCGACGGGCTTGATGTCACGTGAAAGATAACTTTTCTGGCGTGACGTTACAAGGAACGCATCCACCAGTGTCTGCCGTGCTGTCACAAGACGAGCGACTGCTGCCGCACCGGTAAACTGGTGTCACTTCCGTATCCGTCCGCCACGAGTGATGAGGTCAGCAAGAGAGGCCAGCAGCCCGAGGCGTGTGTGGGTCAGGAGCGCTGCGGTTAAGAGTCGCTGGAGGTCAGCCGGTAGTGACTTGCGTCGCTTCTGATACCCACAGTTTCTGTGAGGAAAGTCAGAGGTTGTGGTTTGACCCGAGAAAAGGAAAGTGAGGCAGTTACACGAAGGTAGACGCGCTATGAATTCATATTTTGCTCGAACTATGGAATCTGCGGTCATGGTTTTGGGCTCCAGGGAAGTTCTGGGTTCAATTGTTGAGTGTTTGGCGGCATTGTGTCCTGCCATCAGCAGGACACACTGCCGGACCCTCTCTGCTCAACACGTCCTGAACTTAATTTTACATCTGCGAGAGGGACAACTTCAGCTCCCGCAATAGTTCTCTCTAAGTCTGGAAGATGCACCTAAACTATAAAAGATAGCCATCTTCTTGCGCAGTTAATGGAACTTGCGTCCGTCAACACTGGACGCAGTAACCTCACAGGAAAAAATCCTGGTCCAGTAACCTCTGATCTTGGCGGTTTTCTGTTCGGAAATGTTGCTTCAGCCAGCCACTAATCTGACCTTCAGATATGGGCTGTATGGCGGGGTAGATGGATCGCGTGAGGTGAGGCGCCAGACACACGAGTCATAGCACAACAGGATCAGGTCTGGCGGCCGCACCTGGTCACACTAGTCTGGTAGCTTCCTTACCCACCCACCACCTTGACCTCATACTGGGAGGACGACCACCTACTACAAGTTCTACTGTGTGAGGATATCAAGTGATGCCACACATCGAAGGCACGTTTTCCAGTATTTCTGCTGGTCAGCTGCGGCAGAATATGGTCAGAGAGGGTAATGTGACAATCACACTCTCGCTTCCGAACTGGGAACCATTGTATTTGAAGTTCAGAATCTGCGCACACTCCATTGCATGATTTCCTAGTATCTCTTCCTCCTGCTGCAGTGGGTCGTGTCTCACGGAACCCCCCAGCATGGCTGGGGGGTTGATGCGGTCGGTGTTGCTCATATGTGAGGAAGGTCACGCCTCCGTCACCGGGCAAATGAACGACCTCCTCACGGTTGACTTCCTCACCACAGTTTGACCTCCGGTATGTGGTGGACCGTTCCGTGTGGACCTCGGCAGCACCACATGAACCGCGCGGTACATACTCGGACCACAGCTGGCCCGCACTTCGGACCAGCCTCTCCTGTAAATCCTGCTGGTCCCACCACGAGAACCTTTCAAGAACCATCAGGAAATCACAGGAAAATCCATGAGGTTTGCAGTCATATTGGAGAATTTAGTTCTAGGCTAATAATATTCCGTCATCTCACCCAGTGCCCGACTCCGACCCTGCCACTGCCGGGTGCGGGAGCCAGCAGACCGGACTCACCCTACAAGGAACTGGAAACACTCGGATGCCTCGCTGTGCAACAGGTTGGGCAATAATAATATCCTCATAGATAAGGAAATTCCGTGGAGACAGTTGACTACGGAGGTAGGGCCAAAGGGTCGGCGGTGAGACAATGGGGAAGATCACACTTTTAACGCAAGTATGACGTCCGCAGGTTGCTCGAACTCGGAGAAAGTAATGGGAAAATAAAAAAAGAGTAATTACTCCCAGGAAAAAGGGTTAATTGTGGAACATCCGTCTTGGTAAGGAGGAACGGAATGCAGGAGTCCCTACTGGGGCACAATTTCCACTGCACACAGGAAGTGTGTGTTGCTAGCAACCTGAGGCGGTGATGAGAATCATGTCCTGAAACAGCGAGGAACTACCACGGAAAGACTCGTCCTTTCCTTACCCATCAGTGGTGGACAGTTACCATACTGGAAAACATGAACTTCTCGAATGACGGAGTTAAATCTTGATACTTATTATCGGTATCAATATGCATCAAACACACGCCCTCAAGAGATCCATCCCCTGAGCCGGCAAGACAAAGTTCAGTGTGCTACGTTATATACAAATGAGATTTCGAACCCATGAATCCTGCACCACCTTTGCCTGGAACAGTCGTCGCTGTTTTTACATTCGCTCCCTAATCTCTACTGCTACTGTAACTACTACTACTACTACTACTACTACTACTACTACTACTACTACTACTACTGCTGCTACTACTACTACTACTACTACTACTGCTGCTACTACTACTACTACTACTACTACTACTACTACTACTGCTGCTACTACTACTACTACTACTACTACTACTACTACTACTACTACTACTACTGCTGCTACTACTACTACTACTACTACTACTACTACTACTACTACTACTACTACTACTACTACTACTACTACTGCTGCTACTACTACTACTACTTTTCAACTACGTCTTAAAGAACTCCTGTACGCCCCATCTGTAGCATAGACTGAGCAATAACATCACATGATTAAGAATAATTGTATGATAATTTTATCGTAGGTTTCTCCCCTGACGCCCAGCCAGACTTAAGTTCCTGGTAGGGTAGCTCCCGCCCCTCTGTTGTGTTGGATAACATCATCAGCAGTACACTTGGTCACTACGATCACTGCACACTCAGGAACATCACTCCCAGGACGAATGATCATTACCTGCCGCCAAGATCATTACCGAGCCTACAAAATCATTACCTGGCGCCAAAATTATTACCTGGCCTCCAAGATCATTACCTGACGCCAAGATCATTACCTAGCCTCCAAGATCATTACCTAACGACAAGATCGTTACCTAGCCTTCAAAATCATTACCTGGACGAAAGCTTATTAGCTAGACTTCAAAATCACTGCCTGGGGCCAAGATTATCACCTAGCCTTCAAAATCGTTACCTAGCCTTCTGAATTACTAGTTGGACGCCAAGATAATTACCTGGCTTCCAAAGTCATAACCTGGACGACCAGGTCATTACCTAGCCTCCAAAGAATATTACTTGGTTCCTAAATTGTTATCTGCCATAAAGATTATTACCTAGCCTTCAAAATTGCTACCTAGACGCCATGATCATTAACTAGCCTCCAAGATCACTACCTTAACACCAAGATCATTAGCTAGCCTCCAAGATCAGTACCTGGAAGCAAAGATCATTACCTGACCTTTAAAATCACTACCTGGAGCCAAAATCATCACTTAGCCTTCAAAATAACTATCTGGACGCAAAGATCATTACCTAGCCTACAAAATAATTACCTGGCGCCAAGATAATTATCTAACCTCCAAAATCACTCACTGGAAACAAAGATTATCTCTTAGCCTCCAAAATTATTACCTGGACGTTAAGATCATTACATAGACTCCAAAATCACTATTACCTTGACGCCAAGATCATTAGCTAGCCTCCAAGATCACTACTACCTTGACGCCAAGATCATTAGCTAGCCTCCAAGATCACTACCTTAACTCCAAGATCATTAGCTAACCTCCACGATCACTACCTTAACGCCAAGATTATTAGCTAGCCTCCAAGATCACTACCTTAACACCTAGATTATTAGCTAGCCTCCAAGATCACTACCTTAACACCTAGATTATTAGCGAGCCTCCAAGATCACTACCATGACACCAAGATCATTAGCTAGCCTCCAAGATCACTACCTTAACGGCAAGATCATTAGCTAGCCTCCAAGATCACTACCTTAACACCTAGATTATTAGCTAGCCTCCAAGATCACTACCTTAACACCTCGATTATTAGCGAGCCTCCAAGATCACTACCATGACACCAAGATCATTAGCTAGCCTCCAAGATCACTACCTTAACTCCAAGATCATTAGCTAGCCTCCAAGATCACTACCTTAACGCCAAGATCATTGCCTAGCCTACAAAATAATTACCTGGCGCCAAGATAATTATCTAACCTCCAAAATCACTCACTAGACACAAAGATTAATTCTTAGCCTCCAAAATTATTACCTGGACGTTAAGATCATTACATAGACTCCAAAATCACTATTACCTTGACGCCAAGATCATTAGCTAGCCTCCAAGATCACTACTACCTTGACGCCAAGATCATTAGCTAGCCTCCAAGATCACTACCTTAACACCAAGATCATTTGCTAGCCTCCAAGATCACTACCATGACGCTAAGATCATTAGCTAGCCTCCAAGATCACTACCTTAACACCAAGATCATTAGCTAGCCTCCAAGATCACTACCTTAACGCCAAGATTATTAGCTAACCTCCAAGATCACTACCTTGACACCAAGATCAATAACTAGCCTCCAAGATCACTACCATGACGCCAAGATCATTAGCTAGCCTCCAAGATCACTACCTTAACACTAAGATCATTAGCTAGCCTCCAAGATCACTACCTTAACGCCAAGATCATTAGCTAGCCTCCAAGATCACTACCTTAACGCCAAGATCATTAGCTAGCCTCCAAGATCACTACCTTAACACCTAGATCATTAGCGAGCCTCCAAGATCACTACCATGACACCAAGATCATTAGCTAGCCTCCAAGATCACTACCTTAACACCAAGATCATTAGCTAGCCTCCAAGATCACTACCTTATCGCCAATATCATTAGCTAGCCTCCAAGATCACTACCTTGACACCAAGATCATTAGCTAGCCTCCAAGATCACTACCTTAACGGCAAGATCATTAGCTAGCCTCCAAGATCACTACCTTAACGCCAAGATCATTAGCTAGCCTCCAAGATCACTACCTTATCGCCAAGATCATTAGCGAGCCTCCAAGATCACTACCATGACGCCAAGATCATTTGCTAGCCTCCAAGATTACTACCTTGACACCAAGATCATTAGCTAGCGTCCAAGATCACTACCATGACGCCAAGATCATTAGCTAGCCTCCAAGATCACTACCTTATCGCCAAGATCATTAGCGAGCCTCCAAGATCACTACCTTAACACCAAGATCATTAGCTAGCCTCCAAGATCACTACCTTATCGCCAATATCATTAGCTAGCCTCCAAGATCACTACCTTGACACCAAGATCATTAGCTAGCCTCCAAGATCACTACCTTAACGGCAAGATCATTAGCGAGCCTCCAAGATCACTACCATGACGCCAAGATCATTAGCTAGCCTCCAAGATTACTACCTTGACACCAAGATCATTAGCTAGCCTCCAAGATCACTACTACCTTAACGGCAAGATCATTAGCTAGCCTCCAAGATTACTACCTTGACACCAAGATCATTAGCTAGCCTCCAAGATCACTACTACCTTAACGGCAAGATCATTAGCTAGCCTCCAAGATAGTCACTGTCTAATCACAGAGATCGTTGCCGTACGCATGGGTCATGGCACAGTCATGGAGACCCTACAGATGAACTGTATAATCTGGTTTTTAAATTCGGTGTTTACGTATGTCATTAATTTTGCTAGTCTTTCTTGCTGACAGTAACAACTTCGCTTCTCCATCGACTAGGTCATTCTGGACTTAACATTACCCACGTCTGTTGCACAGTACTGACCTACTCTACCACCAACCGTTAGAAAACAGCTGAATTTTGCTCCTTACGTCTAGTGGGCGGGAAACCATCGCAAAGGCTCAGTGCTCCTGTAGCAGTGTCTGTAACCCGGAGCGACGTCGCGTCGGGCCGTGGAGGGTGTGGCTGGCCGCCCAGGGGAAGGCGTCACCCACTATGTGAAGGAAGGTGTTGCAGGTGGTGGAGCGTCTCCTCGTATAGCCTATGGCAGTATGGTGTCCCAGTAGATGAAGGTTTCCCTCGTAGGTCAGGTAGTCTACAAGGGACGCGCCCCCCCTCACGTATCTGAGGCACTGTCATATGTCTGTACGATTCTTCTGAGATGAGAACATTTAACATGTGTGTGTGTGTGTGTGTGTGTGTGTGTGTGTGTGTGTGTGTGTATGTGTGTGTGTGTGTATCCTGGGCCAGAATTGTGGATGACGCCAGGAACACGGTGCCGGCAATGGCGAGAGACCGAATACAGCCAAACCCGTCGTTGTTTTAGTCTTTATATGATGCCTGAAGATACGAGAGAGGACGCTTCTGTGAAAGCCTTGGTGAGTGGCGCATGGGTAGGGGCGTGTGGTGGTAAACTGTGGCAAACAACCCAGTCGATCTTTTTCAGACTTTCACCGTCTGTTGACAGTTCATGACAGGAGTAATTGCAGTCATTTCTCCCTGTATGTCATGACAGAGAAATAACCCACAAGAAAAGTAGTTCAGTGATATGGGTGCTGCTGCTGCTGCCTTTCTAACCCATATATCCAGTAACTTTGTTCGTACATCCTTCAGGGAAAACCCTATGATATTACAATGAGGTCATAACGTTTCATAATGTACTCCAAAATCTCATACTATTCCATAGAATATATATCAGTGGGATTGTGTAAATGTGAAGGCTAAATGTACATGACCAAACATACAAAGTGGAAACTAAGACCACAGTTTTCACTCTGCCTCTCTTGGTAATTTACGATGTTGGCGTATTACAATCTTGTTCATCATTCAATCAGGCTTGTGTATATATTGCCATTGTTTCATAGTATATATTTTTTCAACATACCGTCTTTACATGTAGGTATTTATAGTGTACAATGTGTGTTGATGTGAGCAGGTGCGGCCCATAGTGGCCGTGTGTGATGTGACCCACAGTGGTGGTGGCCCATATTGGCCTTGTGTGATGTGACCTACAGTGGTGGTGGCCCATAGTGGCGGTGTGTGATGTAACCCACAGTGGTGGTGGCCTATGGTGTCGGTGTGGTAGAGATTTGACCTACGGTGGCAGTGTGACACACGGCGAAACACATAACTTATGGCCTTTTGTCGTAGGCGCCACATTATGTTAGAGGAAAGGTCTTCCTCACTGACTGTGTCTGGAAGTCTGGCGTGCGACGGTGTGTGTACTGGCGGCACGGTAAACCCTCTCTCCCTCTAACTCTTGATACGGAATCTCTCCAGGATAGACGTAACTCGCACATTTAAAAGCGTGGCAGGCAGGAGCTCTCTCTCCTTCAGGAATGACATTCAGAGAACCATGAGATGCATCTTCCAGCCAGCCTAGGTAGAATTTCCGTGTTGTACATCGTATGGCCGTACCTTAGCCAGTTAGCTGCGTGTACCATAGGCATGACGCTTCCCCCGGGGCTGCTCATTACTTGCAGGTATCCATCGTAGGCGTACAAAACAACCGGGAGTGTATTAATGAACACACAGTTTCACACAGTTTCCTGTCTCTGGCCACACCGATATCTCTTCAGTAGCGGGATAGCCACACTCCCTAACACTAGGCCTTGGGTCTTTCTGGCCACACCATTATGTCGTCATTGGCCGGGTAGCCTTCCTCCCACACGCTAAACCTGGGGTCTCACTCTGGCCACACCAGAGGCCCTAGACCTGAGCTGAGGTCCGCAGCATACGTAGATGTCCTTCACATGTTGGCATCCCTGACCACAGTCTTGTGAAACAGAAACTGTGCAGAAAAAAGAATGAATCATTGTCTACACGCACGCAAGTGTGTCTTTACACATAAGTGTTTAAACACGCGCGTGCATTATCTCATAATTTGCGAGAAGTCTTTGCAGACACTGGAGGCTACAGTTTCAGTCACCTGGAAGACAGGGTTTGCATTTCGTCCAGTACTCCCTCATATTACCAATAGTCTCCATACTTTTCTATCTCTTCATGCCTTCTGTAATTTTCATATAAAAAATGGCTTTCGTGAGAACTTTAATCCGTGACCGGTGCCGTCCACAGAAAGATATAGGAAACACTTAACGTATGTAGCAATACAACTACTGTATACCAGACTTCATCAAGACGAACGTTTGAGAGAACCTCCCAGTTAGAGAGCAGGTCGGTCCATCTATATACAGTGGAACCACTCGCCTGGTCCAACCTCTCCGCCCCCGGGCGCCACACACCAGGGCCTCAGGGTGTACTGTCGTCTACCACAATCATCTGTGTTGTCCGTTAGCTTACTTTCACCTATAGGCAGATTAGTCTGGATCACAGAATCCGAAGGTCCTCTAGTGTTCACAATCGGCTCGAAGTTTCCAATGATGTATATCCGTGTCTGCCACACTCTGTGGCTTATATACTATTCAGCAGTTGACAGACAGCAAATTCAACAACTTAGCCCATGGGATGGGTTCAGTTCAGTGTGTTACTCAGTCCTGTCTGTAATCTTTTTCACGTTGCAAGGTCAACAAGACAGGTTACAAGACGAAATTATGCACGAGTTTACGACGGACTAGTGTTCTTAGTCCAGCACCATCTCATATTTATGCAGACGTGACGCACACGACGTTTGGGAGACATCCTTAACATCCGAGTGAAAGAGGACTCCTAATACTCATGGTGTGTCATGAGCATACACCACTGCCAGAGGTCGCTACACTAACGACAGCAACTGGTCGCGTGGGTCAAACCCCAGGTTGAGATACTTGAGACTGGCCAGCCAGTCAGCCTCTCGACTCACGTTTCAGTGACATGAAAGAAAAGTTATCTAAGTTAAGTGATATATTGTGAGATGTGGCCCAAAAAGCAGACTTCCTGCTAGAACGATGGTACACGACAAGTGCTCATGTTGAAGTTTCATCTGGCCTTATCTTGAAACGGACCCCTGTCTTTAGATTGTCTGTCCGCCTTCTTCCCTGACCAGCTTCACTTCGACGGGGCTCCAGGTCTCGAGATGATTTCTACTTCGGTCTTTGATTCACGAAGCGCTTCTTAGCCATGACTCATGTGCATACAGAAGCTCTGAGAATGATCTTCCAGTCTTGGAGACACCGAAGGTGCGAATCATAAATGTTCAAAGGGAGAGTGTCACAGTATGTGTGAAAGTTAAGATATTTCATATCTTAAATTTTTTTATGTTCAGACTAATACCGAGCGCTGTTTACATCATCATTTTTCATTTTGTGCTCTGGCCTAATCGTCCATGTATTGAGCATCATGAATATAATTCAGCCATTAATGTAGCTGTCTCTATAGCCAATTTACTGATCTATAAACGCTCTAATGATTATAGCACGAAAGTGTACCATATCCATAAAAGAAAAAAAGGACATACTCATCTGGGGAGGTGTGACACCGATGGCGACATAGCAAGAATGAAATTCCAGAACTGCTTCACACACACACTAGAGCTGCCACCTTCTCCCCAGACACTGGTCGCTGCATAGCTCGTGGTTTTATCATCCACTCATAGATAAAGACAAGTGTTTACCGCAAGGAAGTTTGGTGGACGTTTTATAAGACAACGGTTTCCTCAAGCAACTTGGACTGTTGCATCATGATTGTTGGCAAATCATTTGATATGAAAACCTCAGAAACATAAAGTAAAATATAAAAGTAATAAGGAAACTATGATCAGAATATGTCATACTTTACGAGGGAACAGAGGCAGACAAATGTCTGACAGTGGTGTCGTTTACAAGACGTCCCTAGATCATGAATGAAAGTCTGGTAGCACAGCCAAACACGGGACATAAATCGCAACCACAGATCCCCTGGAGCAACTGGACGATCATTACTTGAGAATTATCTGCTCATTCACAAACAACTTGGTATTTATAGACCGACGCTACATGACCACGGAATGAGCGGCTGACGACATCCGGGTACAGCGTCCACACAGTTTGCTGGCTCAGTCCTCCAGATGACAATGGTATTATGTACTATATTGTTCAAGTCTGTTATGCTCCCACGTACCAGGTTCCCGACCGTGGCACGTGTGGATATGTTTACTTTGTACCATTTCTCTCCGCCCAAGTGCAGAGCTGGAGCCGTTCTGGCGAGGATTGTCCGCCCTCAACTCGCTAGATGTGCCTACCTACGTGATCATGATAGCTTTCATGGTCATTTGCCTGAAGAGAGCAACTTTGGTAGAGCTGTTATGAAGCCTTATAACCGAGTCTGAAAATGAAAGTCTCCGCCACATTTACCCTGAGCAGCGAGGTCTTGATTGTAGGCTTTGTGTTGGGGACTTACCTGTGGTGCTGGTGCATGGCTGATGTGGTATATACAAAGACAATCGTCGTTGTGTGTGTGTGAGATGAAGGCTTTTACTGGCGTGTGCATCAACTCGTCTACATAGTACGTGATTACAAGCTTGTACGTGATTACGTGCTTGTTAACCTGCAGGTAGCCTGGCTACCTCTCCCTGCAGGTGAACACCAAAGTCAGGTCATTAGAAGAGACAGGTGGAGAGAGACTTACCCTGTTGACGAAGTTCCTGAGAGCATGTTGCTGTGGGTGGAGGCGATAGTCCCAGGTGGCGCCGCTGGGGAAGTAGAAGACTCGGCTCAGGCCCGGCACCAGACTCTCCGGGGGTGGAGCCGACCCCGCCTCCAGCAGGAGCACTTTCCAGTCCGACACCTCCGAGAGTCGCGCAGCTAGAACACAGCCCGCCGTGCCCCCGCCCACTGCCGCGTCCAGAGGAAGGGGAGGGGCAAGGAAGGGGTAGAAAGAGTGGGTCAAGTAAGGCCAGAGATGAAGGAGGAGAGGTCAGAGGTGAGTCGAGGTGAAGGTCGAGCTGAGTTTGTCCAAACATGGCACGTAAAAGATGGCGTCAGGTTACGTCTGTGTTCGAGTGTCGTAGTGAACAACTACCGTAAACGAAACACATGGAAATGGATGGTTTACACTGGTTAATGGCGGCACCTCACACTGCCTCCTCAGCCAGTGAATACTCTCTTACCAAAGCTGCCCCTCCATCCGGGCCTCCTGTGCCACGGCGCGACAGGGTACAGTCACACCGCATCATCTTCAAACAGCAGCATTTCCACTCGTTATCAGTCTCGGCCAGATTTCATATATTTGCTCTCCACACTTCCAGGATTCCCTGTCTGTCACCTGGCATCAATATGACCACTGAATAACATGACATCCATATGTTAATGATGATTGATGATATGTTGGTGATCACCGAGTTTAACCGTGAATGTCCTTGTTACCATCGATATTGGTAAATACAAGGATCATTAATGAAATGCCTCTTGACTCTCAGTCTTGACCCACAGTCTTGACCCTCTGTCTTGACCCTCAGTCTCGACAGTGAGGAACCCAGTTACCGTCAGTGTCATCAATGAATAATTTGATGACCGTCAGCCTGACAGTGAAGAATATAGTGACCATCTTTACCCAAAATATATAACTTAGTGATCATCAGTATCAGCAGTGGGTGATCATCACTATAACAAACTTGGTGAATATCAATAATAATATGAACTTGGTGACCATAATAATAATGACTTATTGACCATCAATAATAACAGTAACATAGTCACCATCGGTGTTAGAAATATTTGGTGACCATCAATAATAGCAGTAACGTAGCGACCGACATTGAAAAGAATCACTTGGTGACCATCAAGAACAGTCAGTATCCTGGTGACCCTCAAGAACAGTCAGTATCCTGGTGACCCTCAAGAACAGTCAGTATCCTGGTGACCCTCAAGAACAGTCAGTATCCTGGTGACCCTCAAGAACAGTCAGTATCCTGGTGACCCTCAAGAACAGTCAGTATCCTGGTGACCATCAATAACAGTCAGTATCCTGGTGATCATCAATAACAGTCAGTATCCTGGTGATCATCAATAACAGTCAGTATCCTGGTGACCATCAATAACAGTCAGTATCCTGGTGACCCTCAATAACAGTCAGTATCCTGGTGACCCTCAAGAACAGTCAGTATCCTGGTGACCATCAATAACAGTCAGTATCCTGGTGACCATCAATAACAGTCAGTATCCTGGTGATCATCAATAACAGTCAGTATCCTGGTGACCCTCAAGAACAGTCAGTATCCTGGTGATCATCAATAACAGTCAGTATCCTGGTGACCATCAATAACAGTCAGTATCCTGGTGACCATCAATAACAGTCAGTATCCTGGTGACCATCAATAACAGTCAGTATCCTGGTGACCCTCAAGAACAGTCAGTATCCTGGTGACCATCAATAACAGTCAGTATCCTGGTGACCATCAATAACAGTCAGTATCCTGGTGATCATCAATAACAGTCAGTATCCTGGTGACCATCAATAACAGTCAGTATCCTGGTGACCATCAATAACAGTCAGTATCCTGGTGATCATCAATAACAGTCAGTATCCTGGTGATCATCAATAACAGTCAGTATCCTGGTGATCATCAATAACAGTCAGTATCCTGGTGACCATCAATAACAGTCAGTATCCTGGTGACCCTCAAGAACAGTCAGTATCCTGGTGACCATCAATAACAGTCAGTATCCTGGTGACCATCAATAACAGTCAGTATCCTGGTGATCATCAATAACAGTCAGTATCCTGGTGACCATCAATAACAGTCAGTATCCTGGTGACCATCAATAACAGTCAGTATCCTGGTGATCATCAATAACAGTCAGTATCCTGGTGACCATCAATAACAGTCAGTATCCTGGTGACCCTCAAGAACAGTCAGTATCCTGGTGACCATCAATAACAGTCAGTATCCTGGTGACCATCGAGAACAGTCAGTATCCTGGTGACCCTCAAGAACAGTCAGTATCCTGGTGACCCTCAAGAACAGTCAGTATCCTGGTGACCATCAATAACAGTCAGTATCCTGGTGACCATCGAGAACAGTCAGTATCCTGGTGACCATCAATAACAGTCAGTATCCTGGTGACCATCGAGAACAGTCAGTATCCTGGTGACCCTCAAGAACAGTCAGTATCCTGGTGACCATCGAGAACAGTCAGTATCCTGGTGACCCTCAAGAACAGTCAGTATCCTGGTGACCATCGAGAACAGTCAGTATCCTGGTGACCATCGAGAACAGTCAGTATCCTGGTGACCATCGAGAACAGTCAGTATCCTGGTGACCCTCAAGAACAGTCAGTATCCTGGTGACCCTCAAGAACAGTCAGTATCCTGGTGACCATCGAGAACAGTCAGTATCCTGGTGACCATCGAGAACAGTCAGTATCCTGGTGACCATCGAGAACAGTCAGTATCCTGGTGACCCTCAAGAACAGTCAGTATCCTGGTGACCATCGAGAACAGTCAGTATCCTGGTGACCATCGAGAACAGTCAGTATCCTGGTGATCATCAATAACAGTCAGTATCTTGGTGACCATCAATAACAGTCAGTATCCTGGTGATGACTGACTCTATGTATCATGGCGACCGTAAGTGTTACTTGTGAAAAATGTGATCATTTTGACAATATCTTGGTGACCATACATGTCCAGCATGAGTGGCTTTATCAACGTAAACTTCACGCACTACTTAACTTCCATTCATCAGTGGAGAAGATCCGTAAAATTATCACTACCTGCGGTGACTCTCACTACGTCAGCGGCCGTTAATCATTATAGAACAGTTGAACGCTTGAGTAACTCGATGACTCAATGTTACCAGTGTGTTACGTGGGGGAGAACCCCTCCAGAACACGACCCTTCACCACGCCGGTAACTTCCACGTCCATCATACCTCAGGCTGGGTCATACCGTCGTGCTAATGAGTCGTACCTTCGTGTTCGGGGGGTCGTACCACCGTTCTCGGAGTCGTACCGTCGTGCTGATGAGTCGTACCTTCGTGCTCAGGGGTCGTACCGCCCTTCTCGGAGTCGTACCGTCGTGCTCGAGATGTAAAACAGTGCACGATAAGAGCTGAGAGGCTGTGTTAAACTCTTCCATCTTTCCCTCACCAGTGAATGTTACATTTCCCTCTACTGTTGTCCGGGACGTCATGCACGTATTTGTTTTGTGGATGATGTTAAGTCACGTCTTCGGTTATTTGCAATCATCATTAAACAAGAAATGAGAACGTTAGTTGCATCTCGTTGAACACTTATCGACACCTCAGACGTGTGGGTTGTAATGTTTACGACTTTCCCCCGGGCAACGTGGCGTCCGTGCTGGTAACAAGGGTTTGTGGTCGTAGAATCATCTTCAACACACGAAGAAGGTGTTGATTATCTTTCGGTTGGTGGATGTAGCTTACGTTGACGGACTTCATGACCCTGGCAGTTGATAGGCCTAAAGCCTAACCAACCAGCCAGCCAACCAACCAACCAACCAGCCGGCTATAAGACTTTCCCATCCACTATGGCAGCGTTTTGCACAATAGTTTGTCATTCAGATGAGGTTGACGCCGACCACACGGGCGGCGGCAACTGGAAATGGAAAGTCTCCAGCGTGGGAGAACCAGCCGGGGAGAAAGACCGCGGGGTGAGGATTTACGAGGAAGACCAGAGAGCGGCTAGTGACGTAATGTCCACAACAAAGACGCTACGAGTGAATATCTTCAAAGAACTGGTAGAAAACGCGAATAACTTGGCGGTGAAGTACATCAAAAGCCAGTCAGTGATTGCAGCAAAAACCACGAAGGATTAATAACGACAGGAAAGATACTGTTAAACCAATTGGTTTAGATAGTAAAATAAAGAATAGAAGGAAGAAAATTCTTTATTGTCTGCAATTACTTTATGAAAGAGAGAATAGAAAAAATAGAAATGTGGACAATAATCACTAAAACACCAACTATCACTAATTACTGAGTGAATAATGATACTGAGTCGAGTTTGGTAGTCTTACGTATCCCCTTAACTGGCCAGGCTTATTGCCTACTGTCTCCGTCATCAGTGTGGAAGCGATCGAAATATTGCAAATTTTGTCCAACTTTTACGATAAGTGACGGACAGGTTAAACTCACGGAACATTGCAACAAAGTCATAGACTGTTGTATAATTATAACCACCGGGGTTACGGTCGTAAGCTGAGAGCAAGTAAGTGTTGGGTATTATTGTGTGCGGTTGGGAGTTGCAGAGAGCGAGTGGTTGATGCCTGAAATGTATCGTGTTTACCCACGTCGGAGCTGGTACAGACATGATGAATGGAAAGGAGTGATTTCTGCGGATGAGTTGATTGAGTGTTTGCCAGATTCAATGCAAAGGATCCAATTTTGATGATCGCATACTTTTATTTACACTGTGTGTTTGCGCGTATTCAGACTTGTGTTAAGAAATCATCGGTCTTGTATCAGACCAACTTTGGAGTTTGACAAGGTCCCTTTTTACGGTGACACAATCCTCCTCGCTCTTTATCAACCTCATGACTTTAGCATTATCCGCAAAAACGTTCATGTAGGGTCCAGTCGTCATGCCAAGTCACTGACAACGATCAAGGAGAGTTGTGGTCCCAGGACATATCCCTGTGACACGCCACTGGTGACCTCAGCCCATTTCGAGAAGGGCCCTCTGACATGTGTCCTTTGTTCCCAGATATCCAGGGAGTCTCCTCCTTATTCCTACCTGAAGATCCAACTTCTTACCAGTCTACTCAAAGTCTTCTGACAGTCCAAATAGAGACAATCCTCCAGTATTTTCTCTGGCAGAAGTTTAAAAGGTCGTTACACATTGACCTCCATTTCGTGAAGACTTTGAACCTCTCACTTAGGTAGTTTCTCCCCTGCAGAAAGTTATCCATTTGTTTTCTGATCATATTTTCCAGCACCTTACACACCACATTTTTCAGGGGGACTGGACTCCTTTCGATCTTCTTTCTTATAGAGAGGTATGACATTAGTCCTTATCCACTTCCTAGTTTACCTCTTTCCACATTCAGTTTTTCTTTTTTTAAGTATCTTCAGCTGCACACATCTTCAGCTGCACAGATCCTCAGCTGCACAACCTTCAGCTGCACACATCTTCAGCAGCACATACCTTCAGCTACACGCATCTTCAGTTGCACTCACCTTCACTTGCACACATCTTCAGCTGCACTCATCTTCAGCTGCACGCATTTTCAGCTGCACACATCTTCAGCTGCACATATCTTCAGCTGCACACATCTTCAGCTGCACACATCTTCAGCCGCACTCATCTTCAGCTTTAACATATGATCAGGACCCATTGGTATTGTGTTTATGTCCTCGCAAAACCTCACCACCATTCCATCACACAGTCTTCCATTGTGGAAACACTTTTAAACTTTCAGTTATTTGCATATCCTTGCATAATCTACTATAAGTCTTCCTTCTGAGAACTCTATGCTTATTAAGTGTTCTTTATCTGACAGTTTATTCTTAATGAACCTATGAAAAAGTCTTATATTATCCCGATCTTGTCCACAACATTATTTCCAAAGTTTCAATGGTCCACAGACGCCATATGATTAAGACGTATTTGTTCCAATATCGACCAGTCTTGTGTAAGAAAAACCAGAAGGCTGGCACTGACGGGGACCTCACCAAGAGGCTGGCACTGCAGGGGACCTCACCAGGAGGCTGGCACTGACGGGGACCTCACCAAGAGGCTGGCACTGCCGGGGACCTCACCAGGAGGCTGGCACTGACGGGGACCTCACCAGGAGGCTGGCACTGACGGGGACCTCACCAGGAGGCTGGCACTGACGGGGACCTCACCAGGAGGCTGGCACTGCCGGGGACCTCACCAGGAGGCTGGTACTGCCGGGGACCTCACCAGGAGGCTGGCACTGCCGGGGTCCTCACCAGGAGGCTGGCACTGCCGGGGACCTCACCAGGAGGCTGGCACTGCCGGGGACCTCACCAGGTGGCTGGCACTGCCGGGGACCTCACCAGAAGGCTGGCACTGACGGGGACCTCACCAGGAGACTGGCACTGACGGGGACCTCACCAGGAGGCTGGCACTGACGGGGACCTCACCAGAAGGCTGGCACTGACGGGGACCTCACCAGGAGACTGGCATCACAGGGTGTTTCACCAGCATCACTAGAAGCTGGCACTGCCAAGGACTTTTACCAGAATCATCACTCAACTCAATCACCAGGAGGCATCTTTCACCAAGATCAACGCACAGATTTCTTAAGAGTAAATTACTCACCACAGTTGTTATCACCAAGACATTTATATCACCAGGCTCAGCATATAAGTATGTCACAATGACAGATCAGTTTCGAAAACCTAAAGTACAGCTGACGCCAGGTTACACCACCAAGATGAACACACAAGTCACCAGGACAGAATTAGCGAAGCGCAACCTATTATGGGGTCACCAAGAGAGGCACTAGTAACTCACATCGAGACTGATATATTTCACCAAGCTTCACCAGTCATAAGTAACAACAAATGGTTGTTTTACTGAGACAATTATGTACAAAATGCACTCACAAATGTCACCAAAACCAGTACATAACTTTCACCAGGATACAAGTCACTACAATGACAGTGGGTGGCACCAAGTCACGAGAGCTAACGCTCTGCTGTCACCAGATGAACGTCCAGCAATGTCACCAGGATCACGAGTCGCCAAAATCATTTCGAACCCTGGTCACCAAGTCGGTGGTTCATTCAGTAGGTCGTCATCCACGCGCTCGGCCTGGTGAGCCATCTGGAACCAATTATTCCTCCCAGGACGCGAGACAGGGAGGCGCTGGCCTTCCTGGGAGATCGCATTCATCTCTTAGAAAATTTGGGTTAAGTGTTTACAGACATATCATTGACGTCTGTCTTTAGTCACAATCTTGAGAGGAAAACATTAGCTGGAAAAAAAAAAAGTGTTGATGATTGTCTTCGAAATCGTTTGCTTTTGTCAAAATTATATGAAACAATAGTGTATAAAAGTCCCTTGTTCGTGTGTTTGTGTCTGTCAGATACAACACACACACACACACACACACACACACACACACACACACACACACACACACACACACACACTCACACAAAACCGGTTTATAACGACACACATCCACTCGCTGCCTCAAGGTCAGACAAACTGGACAAAAAAAGAACTCACAAATCATGTTTTTGTTCGCCTCACTCGTCACAAAAAAAAAGCTACTCTTTTTCTCCAACCGTCTAGAGTTTGAATAACTTTGTCATCTAACATTAGATAAATGTTATGTCTTATTATGATCTGTGAGGGTCGTAATGCCAACACAACGTTATGTATGGTCAATGGGACTATGCAGAAAACGCGGAACATCATTCATGGAATTTCGTCCGTAGGCGCAGGTGAAGACGTGGTACATGCACACGGTTAAGAGAACAGGAGAACATGAGTGCAGAACTCTCTCCCTGTAACACACACACACACACACACACACACACACACACAACGAACACCACCACATTGTTCTGTACAAGCTCTGTTATCCTCTTTCCTTTCATACCACAGAAATAGAACAAAAAATCAAAAAATAGTAACCCAAAGATGTCAACCTCATCTTTTATTTGTGTGTGTGTGTGTGTGTGTGTGTGTGCGCCTCAATTTCAGACAAACTGGACAAAAAACTCACAAATCATGTTTTTGTTCGCCTCACTTGTCACAAAAAAAAGACAAAATCCGACCGTGCAGAGGTTGAATAACTTTATGATCTAATGGATGAAATGGCTTTTTATTTTTTTAGTTATAGTATGAGAGTTTCGTGCGGCCAACTGAACATCAAATATGGAAGCTGGCAGAACTCGCACGACAATATTCGTGGAATTTCGTGTGTCGGTGTTTGTTACGAGTGGAAGTAATGATGATAAATATGTAGTACGAGTGTGAAAGTGTGTCGTGCTGTAGGAGGGTCATTATGTAGAAGATTATGTTAATCAGTGGAAGAAGAATAAGATATTAAGATATAACGTATAATAAGATATAACGTATATCAACAAACTCTCGTTATCCAACCTCTCAGGTAAACCCACACTCTGCTCTACGGGATACTGCTCTGTCGGTAGACTGTCACGTCCTGGACACACACACACACACACACACACACACACACACAAACACACACACACACACACACACACAAACACACAGCGTTCTCGTGAACACTATTTCATCAGTGGTGTGGCAGATGGTGATCGTGTTGTTCTCTCTGATATCTTGTTACTGGGTGGTCAGTGTTCATCTTGTACAATACATCACAGTGATATCTTGTTATTCACCAAGACTTTTCTTATTGTTGTTTGTCACGATGATATCATGTCTGTTGTTGTTGTTGTTGTTGTTGTTGTTGTAATATCTTGTTGCTGCAGGTATGTCTTCTCAACCACATGAGCAATGCCACTAAAGCAGACTATATTCCACAAATCTACAACATCACATTAAGTAAGAAGACTCATATATCATCGACCTGTGTCGTACGTATTACCTCAGTCTACAGGTAGGCCCAAAAAAAAAAGACCTGAAAAATGATTGAAGTTAAAGATTCATTTTCGACATCGATATCAATAGGGGGGCCTGAGGGGACGTCAGAACCCACATTAAGGCATTAGGAAAGACCAGATGATGATGATCGAGTAACTGAACCAACACAAGAAAGTACATAAGATCGTCTACTGTGGAGAGGGAAACATGACTAAGATCCCCTTCCTCGCGTCCTGCTATAGTTTCCCCCCTAAGATAAGGTCGGTTCCCTCCTCGTCTTGTCGTACACCAAGTGGGAGGCACAAAGGGTTCGAGTGCTACAGGCTCAGAGGGACAGTGTTATTGTCTGGTGCGGGCGTCAAGCAGGCTTCGCCGTCTCGACACGTGAGGCTCCGAAACAGTGAACAGTCTCGGAGGAACCCCGGTGTAACCTCGTGCCTTGACGTGCGGTCTGACCTGTGCCTTGACACGTATGCTCTCTCTCTCTCTCTCTCTCTCTCTCTCTCTCTCTCTCTCTCTCTCTCTCTCTCTCTCTCTCTCTCTCTCTCTCTCTCTTAGGGTCATTCCCCTGAAAGTGAACCCTCGTCAAATCCAGTCGCTGTACAATGAACCCTGGAAAAGGTTGTTCCAGACCCACTGAGTGATTCTGAGGCATTATTACAAGTCATGAGAGGATGGGGTCGGAGGATCTTCCTCCTCTTCGCCTTCTCCTCATCTCTCGGGTCGTGAAGGATGCCTGACAGTGTCCCGGGACAGAGACAAGTGTATGATCCCAGGTTGACCGTCCCTTTCCTCTGCCGTGTCCCTCTCCCTTGTCCCTACGAAGGTTGAATATTACCTTGGTGTCCTCAAGCAAAAAGTCAGTCCAAAAGAAGGTCACGGGTGTCGTCGCCAGGTCACGTGCGCCATGACCTCTGACCCCTTACCGATGACGAAGTCGTAGGTGTTCTGGAGGACGGCGGGGGGGCTGTAGTTGCCCTGGTCGGCGCCCCGCAGGACAGCCACCAGTAGCAGACGCAGCAGCGGCAGCACGGTAGGCAGCAGCCACCTCACAGGCAACGTCTCCAGCATCTCCCAGGTCCAGGCCACGCCAGCACTGCCGAACAACGAGGGTTTTGTGGGGTTAGAGCAGGTCAGATCCAGTGTAAAAACACATTCTGTGAGGTGATGATGGATGCACAAGAGATGAATAGTCCCACTATGCTTTATAGAAGTGTTGGAAGTGAACCTAAATGGATCAATGATAAAGTGAAAGAAAGTCGTAGACGAAAAAAGACTAGTATATGTGAGTTAGAAGGAGGGAAGGTCACCTCAGCGGTCAGTTACGACTGATTCAAAGGAAGAAGGTAAAAGCGGAAGTCAGGAAGGCGAAAAAAGGAACTATGAAGTGAAACTAGCTAAGGAAGCAAAAACTGACGTAAAAGTTTTTTTTTTTCCAGATGTATAGAACTAAGATGAGGGATGAAATTGGACCAGTTTAAAGGGGGGGGGGGGAGTGATAAACAGTGATTTGCAAATGTGCGAGGTATGTAACAGTCATTTCTTGTCAAGTGTTTACGAAGGATGACGAAGCTAATATACCAACTGCTGAGGCCATTTACACGGCGGATGAAAATAGGAAGCTGAGCCACTTTGAAATAACTCAGGAGGAGAAGGTTCAAGATATAAAGTGTTTGGAGCCAACCAAGTCACCAGGGAGAGACAACTTATATGCCAGGGTGTTAAAGGAATGTCAGGATGAAATTTACTCTCAGTTACTTTGTATATTCAGTAAATCTCTGTACAATGGAAAACGGTTAACGTTCTTCTATTCTTAAGAATGGAGATAAGTCGGATGCATGAAATTATCGACTTGTTAGTTCAACATCTGTTGTGGGGAAATTTCTAGTCAGTAATAGCATAGAGAATTAGAAGCACCTGGATAGTCATGGTTTAATCAAGGAAACACAACACGGGTTTACTAAAGGGAAATCCTACCTCACTAGTTTAATAAAAAAGATGTTAATAAGGTTTTTGAGGCTTTGGATAATGGCAGTAGTTATGATATTATATATGTGGATTTTAGTAAAGCTTTTGGTAAAATGCCGCATCAACGACTTCTGAAAAAAGTGGAGGTACATGGTATCGGGAGGAAGGTGTTAAACTGGATCAGAGTGTGGCTGACAGGCAGGAAGCAGAGGGTATGTATTACATGGGTCCTCGTCGGGTTGGAGCGATGTAATCAGTGGTGTGCCGCATGGGTCGGTGCTGGGACTTCTTCTTTTCATTATCTTTATAAACGATTTGGAGAGTGGAATCACAAGTGGCTTGTGGACGATACGACAGTAGGAAATGTTGTAAACTCACCAAGTGATGCATGAAGTTACAAGAGCGCAAGGATAAACTGTCTCTGTGGGCGAGGGAGTTGCAAATGGATTTCATGGTAAATAAATGTAAGATATTGAATATAGGGAAGGGGGTAACACACGCTACTATTTATATGATAGACTTATAGGGAAATCAGACTGTGAGAGGAATATTAGTAAGTAAAGACCAAAGACTAAGGCAACAATGTATCAAAGTTAATAACAAGACAAGTAGAATGTTGGGACTGATAGGAGAAGTGTTGATAACAAAACTTCTAAAGTAATATTAAAACTTGATCTTGCAATAGTTAGACCTCATTTGGGCTATACTGTGCAGTTTTGGTCGCCTTGCCATCAGGCAGACATGGATAGATTGGAAAGGGTGCAGAGAAGTTTGACTAGAATGATACGAGGAATTAGGAATCATAGTTATGAAGGAAGACTTGCTAGACTGAATTTACATTCACTGAAAAGGAGGAGGGCCAGAGGGGCTATGATAAAGGTGTACTGATGGATAACTGGCAATGTTCTAAGGACAGACAATCAAGTTGGAACTCGCGATAGATAGAAAAACTTCAAGAGAGAAAAACTTGGGTTCAGTTTGGATGTGGGAGAAGCATTGGTTTAGCAGTAGGGTAGTAGATCTCTGGAATAACTTGCAGATGCAGTGGTTGAGGCTGGAACCTTGAACTTTTGTAAGACTCGGTATATGAGCTCCGTATAGTAGGGTGGTGGCAGGAAGGATCAGCGTAGTGTGGCCCAGTAGGTTTTTTGCGGAGCCCATGTTCTCATGTGCTGACTGACTTACCCCTACTTACGGCGATGTTTCGCCTAGCGCTCACCGCAGGAAAACATAGTAGCGAAAAATGAGTCGCGTGACATGCGTGTTCTCAGGTGTTGTATGTGAGATGGAGAGGTTGTATGCTTGTGGACTGAAAGCCAGCAGCCCACATGTGGGGGAGGGAGAGAAAGAAAACAGCTACCTGGGCCAAAGGAATGGCACTTGACAGCCACTGAAGTGCTGGCTCACTAACCCTCCCTCTCTCTAGGGGCGTAGTATTGTCAACATACCTTCCTGGCTCGGTGGCCCACCTACTAGAAAAAGAGAGAGAGAAAGAAAAAGAGAGAGAGAGAGAGAGAGAGAGAGAGAGAGAGAGAGAGAGAGAGAGAGAGAGAGAGAGAGAGAGAGGAAATATTACCCTTAGTATAGTATCTCACACATTCAACAAAACCTGGACAAATATAAGCACTTTGTGACTTTCACCTTCGTTAATTTCGCCCGAGCATCTGGCCTCGTCAACCCCAACACAGTCATCAACACAGCCAGCAACCCTGTGCTGCGTTGTACACTTCCTCGGTCAGGTTCACCAGGCAACACAGGTGACATGGTCTGAGGGACCATCTCCACCTCCCAGTCCCTCACCTGTAGCGTCACAGAGATGCAAGTGCTTGGGACCTTTGTGTCTCTAGGGACGCACTGGTCTAAGGGAAGTGCGTTGACGACTCTACCAATGTGCCAGCGTTGACAGCAGCTTTCCAGACTACCTCATCCTCCAGAATACCCTCAGCAGTCACCAGAGCTGGACCGCCACCAACCATACTATGTTCTCAGTCATGTACGTCAGCATCACTTCCATCACTGCCCAACTTCCACACTGGCCCAGTGGGCTCAAAGCCTCCCCAGGCTGTCCAGTCCAACATTCCACTTCGGCATCAGTTACGACGACAAACTCTACTGAAACACATCACTACCAGCAGCAAATGTTCCAGCTCTCGTTTTTCCAGCTCTCGTTTCTCAAAACTTCTTCGTTGACTCCAAACACTCAGACTCTCTACCCTTGAACTCAAGACAGAACACACAGCTTTGATTCTCTCCAGACTCACCAATTCCTCCACACAGAAGAAACTACAAGAGGTGCAGAGAAGCGCATAAAAGATCAGTTTAACACCACTTGTCAAGAGGAGGGAAACTCACTGGTTCTCTCCAGCCATCACCTGCATCTCAGACGACAAAATGGGAATAGGCTATTGTACCATCCTCGACACCATCACCTCCTGCCAGCACATATCCCTCGTCCCCACCTTACAGTCCGGCATCGCAACCGTATCGAACCGAGAGACTCGTACCTCTGCAGGAACACTCGCTTCCCAGCCACTGTGAACATGATCACTATACAGTATACAGTGTAGCAACCTTACCCTTTCGTTGAATATACATTCATGCAAAGATGCTGTTTCCTGTGGGGCGGGGTAGCGCCAGAAATGGATGAAGGCAAGCATGAATATGTACATACGTATATACAGGGTATCCCAAAAAAATGTACTCACTTTTTGTCACCCTGTAACTCACTGAATTTTTTGGGTGGTCAATTGGATATGAAAAAAAAACTGAGTTATAGGGTGTCACTTCCTCCAGTTTTTCTCCATTCAAACTCACCTCCCAATTTACTTGACCCTCAACCCTACTGTACCTAATGACCTTGCTCTTATTCACATTTACTCTTAACTTTCTTCTTCCACACACTTTACCAAACTCCGTCACCAGCTTCTGCAGTTTCTCACATGAATCAGCCACCAGCGCTGTATCATCAGCGAACAACAACTGACTCACTTCCCAAGCTCTCTCATCCCCAACAGACTTCATACTTGCCCCTCTTTCCAAAACTCTTGCCTTTACCTCCCTAACAACCCCATCCATAAACAAATTAAACAACCATGGAGACATCACACACCCCTGCCGCAAACCTACATTCACTGAGAACCAATCACTTTCCTCTCCTCCTACACGTACACATGCCTTACATCCTCGATAAAAACTTTTCACTGCTTCTAACAACTTGCCTCCCGCACCATATATTCTTAATACCTTCCACAGAGCATCTCTATCAACTCTATCATATGCCTTCTCCAGATCCATAAATGCTACATACAAATCCATTTGCTTTTCTAAGTATTTCTCACATACATTCTTCAAAGCAAACACCTGATCCACACATCCTCTACCACTTCTGAAACCACACTGCTCTTCCCCAATCTGATGCTCTGTACATGCCTTCACCCTCTCAATCAATACCCTCCCATACAATTTACTAGGAATACTCAACAAACTTATACCTCTGTAATTTGAGCACTCACTCTTATCCCCTTTTCCTTTGTGCAATGGCACTATGCACGCATTCCTCCAATCCTCAGGCACCTCACCATGAGTCATACATACATTAAATAACCTTACCAACCAGTCAACAATACAGTCACCCCCTTTTTTGATAAATTCCACTGCAATACCATCCAAGCCTGCTGCCTTGCCGGCTTTCATCTTCCGCAAAGCTTTCACTACCTCTTCTCTGTTTACCAAATCGTTTACCCTAACCCTCTCACTTTGCACACCACCTCGACCAAAACACCCTATATCTGCGACTCTATCATCAGACACATTCAACAAACCTTCAAAATACTCACTCCATCTCCTTCCCACATCACCACTACTTGTTATCACCTCCCCATTTGCGCCCTTCACTAAAGTTCCCATTTGCTCCCTTGTCTTACGCACTTTATTTATATATATATATATATATATATATATATATATATATATATATATATATATATATATATATATATATATATATGTGTGTGTGTGTGTGTGTGTGTGTGTGTGTGTGTATATGAGTGGATGGACCGTTCTTTGTCTCTTTCCTGGCGCTACTTCGCTGACGCGGGAAACAGCGATTAGGTAAAATAGATAAATAAATAAATAGATATGTAAATGTGTGTGTGTGTGTGTGTGTGTGTGTGTGTGTGTGTGTGTGTGTGTGTGTAAACTTTAGTCACTTCGTGCGTAAACATAAGTAGTTATCGTCGGATCCAGACGAGTGAGATCATCTAACGAGAAGATCAACACGGTTGTCAGGTCTGGCTGACGTGGTACGCCAGAGTAGCAGAATTAAGTGGTAGAGAATTGTTTAATAATAGGAATGTGATAACCAGGAACTAAGAATCTGGTTCAGTGGATAAGAAACTGTAATTCGGAAGAGGATCGAAGCGTCGAAAACAGGGCGGCCTCACTCACGTGTCGAGAGATTTAACGTTTGAGGATATTTTGTTACAATTATTTAGTTAGTAGTAAGTAAAACATGATTGTAAGACTAATAGAAACGACGTAGTGTTGAAGTTCTTACATAGTTTGTATCAAGATGGTAACTGTAAGGTGGTAGTAAGGGTTAAACTCACGAGACCTGGCATCGTCCATAGCAGGTCTCCCGTATGGTTTAGTAAACTTAGAAAATGTAACGTTCGTGATGTTCAGGGAAGAAAATGGCGGGAGAAAATGACAGTTAAAGACACGACGTTAGTGAATCGAGTGTGTTAATGTGAAACAGTGAATTATTGGAGTATTTCATAAGGGAAACTCAACTATTGTCTTGGTGATACAACAAATAGCGTCCATCATTACGTAGAACACAGACGAAGTCACTATTGGGTCACCTAGCACCAAATCAGCTTATAATCTTGATAGCAAGTCTTTTTACAGAGTTCAGGCTAGTGGAAAAAAAAATCATTGTTGTTACCCAATTGTGAGAATTTGTTTTATATTCCTGTGTTGTTAAGAATGTTTATTATTAATGTTGTCTTCAGCAATAATGATATCGTGAAGGAAAATCTTATCAGAAATTCATTAACTAAGGTGGAAGGGTAGTGTGTACAATATCCCCTGTAGAGAGTGTTATTAGTTTTGTGCTGGCTAAACTGGTAAGATTCTTAGTGTTAAGGTTAGGTTAGGTTTTGTGCTGGCTAAACTGGTAAGATTCTTAGTGTTAAGGTTAGGTTAGGTTTTGTGCTGGCTAAACTGGTAAGATTCTTAGTGTTAAGGTTAGGTTAGGTTTTGTGCTGGCTAAACTGGTAAGATTCTTAGTGTTAAGGTTAAACAATATAAGAATAGTTATAGGTATGGTCAAGAATCTGATGCAGTATTTGTTCACCTCAGATATATTGATCATCGAACTGACTGGAGCAGTGCTAAGATGCCACAAACAGTAACTCAATAGTTCATAGAAATATTGTTGACTCATCCCAGATGAAACAGTACGGGAGTCAGTATGAATTAGAATGTTGGTGTATATAGACTGGATTACTGATAAGTGAAGATATTGTGAATAAGTCGCTTAGCACATAGGTTAGGTTAGGTTAGGTTAGGGGAGAGGTGAGGTCATCGAGGGGTAACCTGTGTCCTAATCACTTTACACGTTTCTTGACCCGAATGCCTACCCATGTCTAGTGGCGGTTGTTATGTTATATTCTGGTCCTCGTAAACTGTACTCCGTCTTAACAGTGAGATATACGATAGCGCATGATACTATATATTTGCCGTTTCTTTGTGTTTTTTCTGTATCTTATGTATGCTAGCTATATATATATATATATATATATATATATATATATATATATATATATATATATATATATATATGTGTGTGTGTGTGTGTGTGTGTGTGTGACTCTGCCGCTTCCAGGTTCCATTTACCGCCATGTCCGCTCCAAGTGTCTAAAACACTTCATTCTCTTCAATTTTCCCCATTCAGACTCACGCCTCACCTAACCACTACCTTTGCATTCCTAAAACTAATAACCTTGCTTTTATTCACATTTACTCTCAACTTCCTCTTTTCATACACGCTTCCAAATACAGTCATTAACTTTTGCAGTTTTTCACACGAATCTATCGCCATTGCTGTGTCATCAGCAAACAACTGACTCACTTTCCAGGCCCTCTCATGTACAGACTGCATACTCGTCCCTCTCTGCATTTATCTCCCTCGCCACCCCATCCATAAACATATTAAACAACCATGTTGACATTACACATCTTTACCACAGATCAACCTTCACATGGAACCGATCACTCTCCTCTGTTCCTATTCGTCCACATGCCTTACACCCTTGATAAGAACTACTTCTATCAGATTTCCTCTCACACCATATATTCTTAACACCTTCCAGAGGGCATTTCTGTCAACCCTATCATATGCTATCCTCAGATACATAAATGCTGCATATAAATCCCTATGCTTCTCTAAGTATTTCTCATACACATTTATTAAAGGAAGCACCTGAACTCCACATCCTCTACCACTTCTGAAACCACACTGCTCCTCCCCCGTCTAATGCTCCGTACATGCTTTCACCCTCTTAATCACTTCCCTCCCATACAACTTACCAAGTACACTCAATAAATTTATACCTCCATAGTTTAAACACACCTTTATCTCCTTTGCCTTTAAAGTGACACTATACATGCATTCCGCCAGTCCTTAGGCACTTCAACATGATCTATACATACACTGAAAATCCTAACTAATCAGTCAACAACACAGTCACTCCCTTTCTTTTTCTATAATTGTTCTCTTTTCACACAATTACGAGAGAGCGCCAAGACGAGACGAGGAAGTGACCATATTCATTCACGTCTATTATCTAGTTGTCACATGTGATGCACTGAAACCACAGCCCCCTATCCACAACCAGGTTCCACAGAAATTAGTGTGGTTTCCCCCTCAACCGCAAACCTCAACACTTACACCATGAGTGAGAAATCCTCCCTGTGCAATTCCACATCAATATGCTCGACACTCATGTCTCTCCAGGAACACTTGGCCCTTCCCGTGTTAACCACACTGTACCTAACCGATAACCTTCAGATAGAAATGGGAAGCTCACTCCTGCCTCACACATTCACAGCCCCCCACCCCCCAACAAAGAAACGACTGACAAAATATATACATAACTAAATGACCCGACAAGCTCAAAGAAACCACCCCTCATAACCCAGACTTAAAGACCACTCCAAAAGACACAACAATGTGCCACCACGCTCCTCAGGCATGCATGAGCTACGATTTCTCGTCTGCGGTGTAAGCATCACCCATCCCTGCGGCCTTACACACGCTGATTCACTGAATCCCAAGACCCTTCATCCCCGCGATGGATCTGCCATAATGAGGACACTGAACACTTACTGATCAGTCGCTCCGCACGTTCCCCCACGTTGATACATCATCAGCTACGAGCCTGTGGTCCTACTCAGTGGACGTGTGCTTAGTGCGGCAGCAGCCATATTCAAGCTAGAAGCAACTCCTTGGGCAGATATATATATATATATATATATATATATATATATATATATATATATATATATATATATATATATATATATATATATATATATATATATATACGTACACGTCCACACACCCATATATACATGCCTATACATTTCAACGTATACATATATATATATATATATATATATATATATATATATATATATATATATATATATATATATATATATATATATATACATAGACATATACATATATACACATGTACATAATTCATACTGTCTGTCTTTATTCATTCCGTCGCCACCCCGCCACACATGAAATAACAACCCCCTCCCCCCTCATGTGCGCGAGGTAGCGCTAGGAAAAGACAACAAAGGCCCCATTCGTTCACACTCAGTCTCTAGCTGTCATGTATAATGCACCGAAACCACAGCTCCCTTTCCACATCCAGGCCCCACAAAACTTTCCATGGTTTACCTCAGACGCTTCACATGCCCTGGTTCAATCCATTAACAGCACGCCGACCCCGGTATACCAGATCGTTCCAATTCACTCTATTCCTTGCATGCCTTTCACCCTCCTGCATGTTGAGGCCCCGATCGCTCAAAATCTTTTTCACTCCATCCTTCCACCTCCAATTTGTTCTCTCACTTCTCGTTCCCTCCACCTCTGACACATATATCCTCTTTGTCAATCTTTCCTCACTCATTCTCTCCATGTGACCAAACCATTTCAATACACCCTCTTCTGCTCTCTCAACCACACTCTTTTTATTACCACACATCTCTCTTACCCTTTCATTACTTACTCGATCAAACCACCTCACACCACATATTGTCCTCAAACATCTCATTTCCAACACATCACCCTCCTCCGCACAACCCTATCTATAGCCCACGCCTCGCAACCTATAACATTGTTGGAACCACTATTCCTTCAAACATACCCATTTTTGCTTTCCGAGATAATGTTCTTGCCTTCCACACATTTTTCAACGCTCCAGAACTTTCGCCCCCTCCCCCACCCTGTGACTCACTTCCTTTTCCATGGTTCCATCTGCTGCCAAATCCACTCCCAGATATCTAAAACACTTAACTTCCTCCAGTTTTTCTCCATTCACACTTACCTCCCAGTTGACTTGTCACTCAACCCTACTGTACCTAATAACCTTGCTCTTATTCACATTTACTCTGCTTTCTTCTTTCACACACTTTACCAAACTCAGTCACCAACTTCTGCAGTTTCTTACCCGAATCAGCCACCAGCGCTGTATCATCAGCGAACAACAACTGACTCACTTCCCAAGCCCTCTCATCCACAACAGACTGCATACTTGCCCCCTCTCTCCAAAACTCTTGCATTCACCTCCCTAACAACCCCATCCATATACAACTTAAACAAGAATGGAGACATCACGCATCCCTGCCGCAAACCGACATTCACTGAGAACCAATCACTTTCCTCTCTTTCTACTCGTACACGTGCCTTACATCCTCGATCAAAAAAAATTTTCACTGCTTTTAGCAACTTGCCTCCCACACCATATACTCTTAATACCTTCCATAGAGCATCTCTGTCAACTCTATCATATGCCTTCTCCAGATCCATAAATGCTACATACAAATCCATTTGTATTTCTAAGTATTTCACACATACATTCTTCAAAACAAAGACCTGATCCACACATCCTCTCCCACTTCTGAAACCACACTGCTCTTCCCCAGTCTGATGCTCTGTACATGCCTTCACCCTCTCAATCAATACCCTCCCATATAGTTTCCCAGGAATACTCAACAATCTTATACCTCTGCAATTTGAACACTCCCCTTTATCCCCTTTGCCTTTGTACAATGGCACTATGCGTGCATTCCGCCAATCCTCAGGCACTTCACCATGAGCCTTACATTCATTGAATATCCTCACCAACTAGTCAACAACACAGTCACCCCCTTTTTTTGATTAATTTCACTGCAATACCATCCAAACTCGCCGCCTTGCCGGCTTTCATCTTCCACAAAGCTTTCACTACCTCCTCTCTGTTTACCAAATCATTCTCCCTAACCCTCTCACGTCGCACACCACCTCGACCAAAACACCCTTTATCTGCCACTCTATCATCTAACACATTCAATAGACCTTCAAAATACTCACTCCATCTCCTTCTCACATCACCACTACTTGTTATTACCTCCCCATTAGCCCCCTTCACTGATGTTCCCATTTGTTCTCTTGTCTTACGTACTATATTTACCTCCTTCCCAAAATATCTTTTTATTCTACCTAAAATCTAATGATACTCTCTCACCCCAACTCTCATTTGCCCTCTTTTTCACCTCTTGCATCTTTCTGTTGACCTCCTGCCTCTTTCTTTTATACATCTCCCAGTCATTTGCACTATTCCCATGCAAAAATCGTCCAAACGCCTCTCTTTTCTCTCTTACTAATAATGTTACTTCTTCATCCCACCACTCACTACCCTTTCTAATCTGCCCACCTCCCACGCTTCTCATGCCACAAGCATCTTTTACGCAAGCCATCACTGCTTCCCTAGATACATTCCATTCCTCCCCCACTCCCCTTACGTCTTTTGCTCTCACCTTTTTTCCATTCTGCACTCAGTCTCTCCTGGTACTTCCTCACACAAGTCTCCTTCCCAAGCTCACTTACTCTCACCACTCTCTTCACCTTAACATTCTCTCTTCTTTTCTGAAAACATCTACAAATATTCACCTTTGCCTCCACAAGATAATGATCTTCCCTCAAGGCCTCTTTCTTTTATACATCTCCCAGTCATTTGCACTATTCCCATGCAAAAATCGTCCAAACGCCTCTCTTTTCTCTCTTACTAATAATGTTACTTCTTCATCCCACCACTCACTACCCTTTCTAATCTGCCCACCTCCCACGCTTCTCATGCCACAAGCATCTTTTACGCAAGCCATCACTGCTTCCCAAGCTCACTTACTCTCACCACTCTCTTCACCTTAACATTCTCTCTTCTTTTCTGAAAACATCTACAAATATTCACCTTTGCCTCCACAAGATAATGATCAGACATCCCTCCAGTTGCACCTCTCAGCACATTAACATCCAAAAGTCTCTCTTTCACACCCCTATCAGTTAACAGGTAATCCAATAACGATCTCTGGCCATCTCCCCTACTTACATGCGTATACCTATGTATATCTTTTTAAACCAGGTATTCCCAATTTTCCAGTTTTTTTTTAGCACACAAATCTACAAGCTCTTCACCATTTCCATTTACAACACTGAACACCCCATGTACATGAATTATACCCTCAACTGCCACATTACACACCTTTGCATTCAAAGCACCCTATATATATATATATATATATATATATATATATATATATATATATATATATATATATATATATATATATATATAGGGGAGAAAGAGTACATCCCACATATTCCCTGCGTGTTGTAGAAGGCGACTAAAAGGGGAGGGAGCGGAGTGTTGGAAATCATCCCCTCCCTTTTTTATTTTTCCAAAAGAAGGAACAGAGAAGGGGGCCAAGTGAGGATATTCCCTCAAGGCCCAGTCCTGAGTTTCTTAACGCTACCTTGCTAACGCGGGAAATTGCGAATATGCATATATATTTTTTTTTTTTATTATACTTTGTCGCTGTCTCCCGCGTTTGCGAGGTAGCGCAAGGAAACAGACGAAAGAAATGGCCCAACCCCCCCCATACACATGTATATACATACATCCACACACGCAAATATACATACCTACACAGCTTTCCATGGTTTACCCCAGACGCTTCACATGCCTTGATTCAATCCACTGACAGCACGTCAACCCCGGTATACCACATCGCTCCAATTCACTCTATTCCTTGCCCTCCTTTCACCCTCCTGCATGTTCAGGCCCCGATCACACAAAATCTTTTTCACTCCATCTTTCCACCTCCAATTTGGTCTCCCTCTTCTCCTCGTTCCCTCCACCTCCGACACATATATCCTCTTGGTCAATCTTTCCTCACTCATTCTCTCCATGTGCCCAAACCACTTCAAAACACCCTCTTCTGCTCTCTCAACCACGCTCTTTTTATTTCCACACATCTCTCTTACCCTTACGTTACTCACTCGATCAAACCACCTCACACCACACATTGTCCTCAAACATCTCATTTCCAGCACATCCATCCTCCTGCGCACAACTCTATCCATAGCCCACGCCTCGCAACCATACAACATTGTTGGAACCACTATTCCTTCAAACATACCCATTTTTGCTTTCCGAGATAATGTTCTCGACTTCCACACATTCTTCAAGGCCCCAAGAATTTTCGCCCCCTCCCCCACCCAATGATCCACTTCCGCTTCCATGGTTCCATCCGCTGCCAGATCCACTCCCAGATATCTAAAACACTTCACTTCCTCCAGTTTTTCTCCATTCAAACTCGCCTCCCAATTGACTTGACCCTCAACCCTACTGTACCTAATAACCTTGCTCTTATTCACATTTACTCTTAACTTTCTTCTTTCACACACTTTACCAAACTCAGTCACCAGCTTCTGCAGTTTCTCACATGAATCAGCCACCAGCGCTGTATCATCAGCGAACAAGAACTGACTCACTTCCCAAGCTCTCTCATCTCCAACAGACTTCATACTTGCCCCTCTTTCCAAAACTCTTGCATTTACCTCCCTAACAACCCCATCCATAAACAAATTAAACAACCATGGAGACATCACACACCCCTGCCGCAAACCTACATTCACTGAGAACCAATCACTTTCCTCTCTTCCTACACGTACACATGCCTTACATCCTCGATAAAAACTTTTCACTGCTTCTAACAACTTTCCTCCCACACCATATATTCTTAATACCTTCCACAGAGCATCTCTATCAACTCTATCATATGCCTTCTCCAGATCCATAAATGCTACATACAAATCCATTTGCTTTTCTATATATATATATTTTTTATTTTTTTATTATACTTTGTCGCTGTCTCCCGCGTTTGCGAGGTAGCTCAAGGAAACAGACGAAAGAAATGGCCCAACCCCCCCCATACACATGTATATACATACGTCCACACACGCAAATATACATACCTACACAGCTTTCCATAGCTTACCCCAGACGCTTCACATGCCTTGATTCAATCCACTGACAGCACGTCAACCCCGGTATACCACATCGCTCCAATTCACTCTATTCCTTGCCCTCCTTTCACCCTCCTGCATGTTCAGGCCCCGATCACACAAAATCTTTTTCACTCCATCTTTCCACCTCCAATTTGGTCTCCCTCTTCTCCTTGTTCCCTCCACCTCCGACACATATATCCTCTTGGTCAATCTTTCCTCACTCATCCTCTCCATGTGCCCAAACCACTTCAAAACACCCTCCTCTGCTCTCTCAACCACGCTCTTTTTATTTCCACACATCTCTCTTACCCTTACGTTACTCACTCGATCAAACCACCTCACACCACACATTGTCCTCATACATCTCATTTCCAGCACATCCATCCTCCTGCGCACAACTCTATCCATAGCCCACGCCTCGCAACCATACAACATTGTTGGAACCACTATTCCTTCAAACATACCCATTTTTGGTTTCCGAGATAATGTTCTCGACTTCCACACATTCTTCAAGGCCCCCAGAATTTTCGCCCCCTCCCCCACCCTATGATCCACTTCCGCTTCCATGGTTCCATCCGCTGCCAGATCCACTCCCAGATATCTAAAACACTTCACTTCCTCCAGTTTTTCTCCATTCAAACTCACCTCCCAATTGACTTGACCCTCAACCCTACTGTACCTAATAACCTTGCTCTTATTCACATTTACTCTTAACTTTCTTCTTCCACACACTTTACCAAACTCAGTCACCAGCTTCTGCAGTTTCTCACATGAATCAGCCACCAGCGCTGTATCATCAGCGAACAAGAACTGACTCACTTCCCAAGCTCTCTCATCCCCAACAGACTTCATACTTGCCCCTCTTTCCAAAACTCTTGCATTTACCTCCCTAACAACCCCATCCATAAACAAATTAAACAACCATGGAGACATCACACACCCCTGCCGCAAACCTACATTCACTGAGAACCAATCACTTTCCTCTCTTCCTACACGTACACATGCCTTACATCCTCGATAAAAACTTTTCACTGCTTCTAACAACTTTCCTCCCGCACCATATATTCTTAATACCTTCCACAGAGCATCTCTATCAACTCTATCATATGCCTTCTCCAGGTCCATAAATGCTACATACAAATCCATTTGCTTTTCTAAGTATTTCTCACATACATTCTTCAAAGCAAACACCTGATCCACACATCCTCTACCACTTCTGAAACCACACTGCTCTTCCCCAATCTGATGCTCTGTACATGCCTTCACCCTCTCAATCAATACCCTCCCATATAATTTACCAGGAATACTCAACAAACTTATACCTCTGTAATTTGAGCACTCACTCTTATCCCCTTTGCCTTTGTACAATGGCACTATGCACGCATTCCGCCAATCCTCAGGCACCTCACCATGAGTCATACATACATTAAATAACCTTACCAACCAGTCAACAATACAGTCACCCCCTTTTTTAATAAATTCCACTGCAATACCATCCAAACCTGCTGCCTTGCCGGCTTTCATCTTCCGCAAAGCTTTCACTACCTCTTCTCTGTTTACCAAATCATTTTCCCTAACCCTCTGACTTTGCACACCACCTCGACCAAAACACCCTATATCTGCCACTCTATCATCAAACACATTCAACAAACCTTCAAAATACTCACTCCATCTCCTTCTCACATCACCACTACTTGTTATCACCTCCCCATTTGCGCCCTTCACTGAAGTTCCCATTTGCTCCCTTGTCTTACGCATTTTATTTACCTCCTTCCAGAACATCTTTTTATTCTCCCTAAAATTTAATGATACTCTCTCACCCCAACTCTCATTTGCCCTTTTTTTCACCTCTTGCACCTTTCTCTTGACCTCCTGTCTCTTTCTTTTATACATCTCCCACTCAATTGCATTTTTTCCCTGCAAAAATCGTCCAAATGCCTCTCTCTTCTCTTTCACTAATACTCTTACTTCTTCATCCCACCACTCACTACCCTTTCTAATCAACCCACCTCCCACTCTTCTCATGCCACAAGCATCTTTTGCGCAAGCCATCACTGATTCCCTAAATACATCCCATTCCTCCCCCACTCCCCTTACTTCCATTGTTCTCACCTTTTTCCATTCTGTACTCAGTCTCTCCTGGTACTTCCTCACACAGGTCTCCTTCTCAAGCTCACTTACTCTCACCACCCTCTTCACCCCAACATTCACTCTTCTTTTCTGAAAACCCATACAAATCTTCACCTTAGCCTCCACAAGATAATGATCAGACATCCCTCCAGTTGCACCTCTCAGCACATTAACATCCAAAAGTCTCTCTTTCGCACGCCTGTCAATTAACACGTAATCCAATAACGCTCTCTGGCCATCTCTCCTACTTACATAAGTATACTTATGTATATCTCGCTTTTTAAACCAGGTATTCCCAATCATCAGTCCTTTTTCAGCACATAAATCTACAAGCTCTTCACCATTTCCATTTACAACACTGAACACCCCATGTATACCAATTATTCCCTCAACTGCCACATTACTCACCTTTGCATTCAAATCACCCATCACTATAACCCGGTCTCGTGCATCAAAACCACTAACACACTCATTCAGCTGCTCCCAAAACACTTGCCTCTCTTGATCTTTCTTCTTATGCCCAGGTGCATATGCACCAATAATCACCCACCTCTCTCCATCAACTTTCAGTTTTACCCATATTAATCGAGAATTTACTTTCTTACACTCTATCACATACTCCCACAACTCCTGTTTCAGGAGTATTGCTACTCCTTCCCTTGCTCTTGTCCTCTCACTAACCCCTGACTTTACTCCCCAGACATTCCCAAACCACTCTTCCCCTTTACCCTTGAGCTTCGTTTCACTCAGAGCCAAAACATCCAGGTTCCTTTCCTCAAACATACTACCTATCTCTCCTTTTTTCACATCTTGGTTACATCCACACACATTTAGGCACCCCACTCTGAGCCTTCGAGGAGGATGAGCACTCCCCGCGTGACTCCTTCTTCTGTTTCCCATTTTAGAAAGTTAATACAAGGAGGGGAGGATTTCTGGCCCCCCGCTCCCGTCCCCTCTAGTCGCTTTCTACGACACGCGAGGAATACGTGGGAAGTATTCTTTAACCCCTATCCCCAGGGATAATATACATATATATATACATATACACATACACACACATACACATACATACGCACATATACACACACACACACACACATACATATATATACATATGAAAAATGTATGTGTGTGTGTGTGTGTGTGTGTGTGTGTGTGTGTGTGTGTGAAAAAGAAAATAAAAAAATGAAGAAAACTTTCACTTGCTTGTTATGTTAATAATGAGTCATGAGCATCACGGGGACTCGTAACCCTAGGTTGTGAGAACCTCTTGATTTCGCCCCCAGTGACCCAGTCAGGTGGAGGAACTGCCAAGACATCTGGCACCCTAGGCGGCTTGCACATATGATCAAACGAGATCCACAATGGTCAGGTAGGGAAATACGGAGAAAAAGAGACAACTTAATGACGCCAAGCTTGGATGATTAAAGATCTCGATTATTATAGTCATTGACTAAGAAATCTAAGTGACTTGAAGCTTTCGTATGAGTGGGATAGATAAACATGGGACCAGCACCGGCTCAGTCAGTGCCAGACCCGCGTGGAGACAACCCCCAGAGTATCGCTTACAGCACCTGGACATTCGTCTGGCCCGGCGTTGGAAAAGGGGACACATAATAATGATCCCGGGTCCAGGTTGTGGGCGGGAGGGAGTCTTACCGATGGTGAAACGTAGAGGCTAAGCCGTACTGAGGACGTACGCAGGGCGTGCTGGACCTGGTGGGCGCGGTACGCCGCTGTGAGGGGCGCTACTGCTGACGGAGTTAACGTAGGGCGTTGGGAGGAGGAACGGAGTGGGCGGGGGGGATGTTGAAGTGGTGGTCAGAACCATGCAACAGCCTGCAGGTTAGGCTCGCTGGTCGCTTATTGAATTCAAGCTAAGCTAATGGACCAGATTGATCATCTGTTGTACATTATTATGCATTGTACATCATACATCAATTATTATACGTCATGCACCGTGTATTATACATCATACATCATTCATATTGTCACCTTGGAGGCTCCGACTTCTTTTTTTTTGTGATGGGTGTGACGGGGTGTTAATGAGGAGTGCTGCCCACGGCTGGAGGTGAGCGGAGGAGAGAATACGGCACGTATCACCGAGGTACAAGAACGTCAACAACCATGACCCCTCCTCCCTCACACTCTGCCTGGCTGACAGGTCAAGGCCAGTGTGGGCTTTGGGCAAGCCTCACAGCTGGCTCCCTGAGGGGTCTGCTGCACCATCTGGCCCCAGTAGCTGGTGATGCCGACCCTCTACCCTGATTAAAAGATAATAGTCACATATTCACGTGTGGCCAAGCATAATCTTCACTCACCCGTCAGTACACGTGGTACACCCACTACACGTGTCTACACCTGCACCGTTAATGAACGCGGGTACAAGGACATTTTAATGATATATCTTCATATATAAACGCATATGTCCACATACACACACACACACACACACACACACACACACACACACACACACACACACACACACACACACACACACTTGCCACCAGCGGAGCAATGTGAGAAGGATCATGAGGGAGGCAAACTATGGTTTGGCTCAGTTGGAAATCGCCCTCAAGTACCTAGACTGTGAGATGGTCAAGCAGACATCTTCAACATACGTTGTGCCTAAGCTGGAATATACCGGAGCAGTCTGGCCTCCTCCCTCCAGGAGCTACGTGTAACTGTCTGACGAAGAGGATCAGAGGCTGACAGTGGAGTACTGGTGTCAGAACGAAATGGAACAATGTACGAAGAGAGGAGGGAAGCCCTCAGTCTGTACACATTAGCACAATGCGTCAGTATGTAGCAGGCCATATGAACGGTAACACAGTACAGTCCCTTGATGCTGGAACACAGGTCATAACTAATGGCAGAACTGGAAGATCGGCACAAGGACATCACGGTAAGACATGAGGAATATCCAGGAGAGACATCGAGGAATATCCCGGAGGGACATGAGGAATATCCAGGAGAGACATCAAGGAAAATTCCGGAGGGGCATGAGGAATATCCCAGAGACATGAGGAACCTCCAGGAAAGACATAAGGAATATCCTCGAGAGACATGAGGAATATCCCAGAGACATGAGGAATATCCCGGAGACATGAGGAATATCCCGGAGAGACATGAGGAATATCCTCGAGAGACATGAGGAATATCCTAGAGACATGAGGAATATGCCGGCGAGACATCGAGGAATATCCCGGAGAGACATGAGGCATATCCTAGAGAGATCTGAAGCATATCCCAGACATGAGGAATATCCCGGAGTGACATGAGTAAGCGTTTGTTTAACCCAAGAGTTGTTAGCACCTGCGACTAGCTCAGGTAGGAGGAGGTAAATGCGTCTACTACAGTAAGCTTCATCAACCAGTATGGTGGTGATGCGGTGGTACGTTACCATGCCTCGCGGGTGTACACCTCCCTGCCATGTGTATATAGATAGGTAGCAGACCAGCCCGGCTCCTCTGACTCGCCACTCAACACACACTCCAGCACACAGCCCAGCAGGCCTCCTCCCTCCCTCCTCAGTAGCGTCATTGTACTGAACCATCAGTACAATGGATCGATCGCACCACCTCAGTGGCTGGTTCACGTGCTTCTCAAGGTGAGGATTCTCATCCCGCGGGGTCGTCAAGTGTTTGGGAAGCCACATGACGTGTGTGCACGGCTGTCATAATATACCTGTGCCAGTGCTGAGGAGGTGGGCAGCCCTCCCGCCTCGCTCACTGACGCTCCGCGCTCTCCTACGGCCACTTGTCGGCCATTATGGGAGGTAGATACATACGCGAGCCACGACGCAATAATGGCGTATACACAACCAAATACGAATTATGACCTTAGGAAAATACTTGTGTTTTCACTGATTCCAAACCATATGTGAACACCGCCTTGAAATTGGCTAGTTTAAGACGAAGCAGGCGACCCACGGCGGTAATAGAAACGGGCACCACTGCCAGGTGTGGCTAGTTTTCATCGCTGCCTGATCAAATGTAAGCTGTTGATTCTTGGGTGGGTCGCATCAGCCAGGGAAGACTCGAAGGGTCGTTATACATAAAAAAAAAAAAAAAATTGGGAACCAGTGGGCCTGAAAAGGTCAAGTTCGGCACTTTCTCCACGACCGGTAGTGGGTTAGTGTCCCGGGCTGCGACCTACCCCATGGTCGACCAGGGCTGGGACCTGCCCCATGGTCGACCCGGGCTGGGACCTATCCTATCCTTCTCCCAGGCTGGGACCTGCCCCACCATCTTCCCGGACTGGGACCTTCCTCATCATCCTCATAGGCTGGGACCTTCCCTGTCATCCTCCTAGTATAGCATGTCCCATCATTCTTCTTAGCTGGGACCTGTCCCATCACCCTCCTAGGCTGGGACCTGTCCCATCACCCTCCTAGGCTGGGACCTGTCCCATCACCCTCCTAGGCTGGGACCTGTCCTAACGCCCTTCATATAACCAACACTCTGATCTTCCTCATTACCACCACCATCATCGTCAGTCACATGACCAACACTGCGTCAGCGTAGCAGGAAGTGAGAGCCAGCCAGGGTCGTGGGCTAAACCAGACATTATGTTTTGGAAGGATGTTGATAAAGTGCGTAATACAAGGGAATAAATGGGAACATCGGTGAAGGGGGCTAATAGGGAGGTAACAGCAAGTAGTCGTGAAGTAAGAAGATGGAGTGAGTATTTTGAAGGTTTGCTGAATGTGTTTGATGATAGAGTGGCAAATATAGTGTGCTTTGGTCGAAGAGGTGTGCGAAGTGAGAGGGACAGGGAGAATGGTTTGGTAAACAGAGAAAAGGTAGCGAAACCTTTGCGGAAGGTGAAAGCAGGCAAGGCGGCGGGTTTGGATGGTATTGCAGTGGAATCTATTAAAAAAAAGGGGGTGACTTTGTCGTTGACTGGTTGGCAAGGATATTCAATGTATGTATGGTTCATGGTGAAGTGCCTGAGGATTGGCGGAATGCATGCATAGTGCAATTGTACAAAGGCAAAGGAGATGAAGGTGAGTGTTCAAATTACAGAGGTATACGTTTGTTGAGTATTTCTGGGAAATTATATGGGAGGGTATTGATTGAGAGGGTAAAGGCATGCACAGAGCATCAGATTGGGGAAGAGCAGTGTGGTTTCAGAAGTGGTTGAGGATATGTGGATCAGGTGTTTGCTTTGAAGAATGTATGTGAGAAATACTTAGATTAACAAATGGATTTGTATGTAGCATTTATGGATCTGGAGAAGGCATATGAATGTCTTAAGAGTATATGGTGTGGGAGGTAAGTTGCTGGAAGCAGTGAAAAGTTTTTACCAAGGATGTAAATCATGTGTACGAGTAGGAAGCTAGGAAAGTGATTGGTTCCCAGTGAATGTCTGTTTGCGGCAGGGGTGCGCGATGCCTCCATGGTTGTTAAATTTGTTTATGGATGGGGTGGTTAGGGAGGAGAATGTAAGAGTTTTCGAGAGAGGGACAAGTTTGCAGTCTGGTGTAGATGAGAGGGCTTGGGAAGTGAGGCAGTTGTTGTTCGCTGATGATGATATAATTATATATATATATATATATATATATATATATATATATATATATATATATATATATATATATATAGGGTGTTTTGGTCGAGGTGGTGTGCAAAGTGAGAGGGTTAGGGAAAATGATTTGGTAAACAGAGAAGAGGTAGTAAAAGCTTTGCGGAAGATGAAAACCGGCAAGGCAGCAGGTTTGGATGGTATTGCAGTGGAATTTATTAAAAAAAGGGGGTGACTGTATTATTGACTGGTTGGTAAGGTTATTTAATGTATGTATGACTCATGGTGAGGTGCCTGAGGATTGGCGGAATGCGTGCATAGTGCCATTGTACAAAGGCAAAGGGGATAAGAGTGAGTGCTCAAATTACAGAGGTATAAGTTTGTTTAGTATTCCTGGTAAATTATATGGGAGGGTATTGATTGAGAGGGTGAAGGCATGTACAGAGCATCAGATTGGGGAAGAGCAGTGTGGTTTCAGAAGTGGTAGAGGATGTGAGGATCAGGTGTTTGCTTTGAAGAATGTATGTGAGAAATACTTAGAAAAGCAAATGGATTTGTATGTAGCATTTATGGATCTGGAGAAGGCATATGATAGAGTTGATAGAGATGCTCTGTGGAAGGTATTAAGAATATATGGTGTGGGAGGCAAGTTGTTAGAAGCAGTGAAAAGTTTTTATCGAGGATGTAAGGCATGTGTACGTGTAGGAAGAGAGGAAAGTGATTGGTTCTTAGTGAATGTAGGTTTGCGGCGGGGGTGTGTGATGTCTCCATGGTTGTTTAATTTGTTTATGGATGGGGTTGTTAGGGAGGTGAATGCAAGAGTTTTGGAAAGAGGGGCAAGTATGAAGTCTGTTGGGGATGAGAGAGCTTGGGAAGTGAGTCAGTTGTTGTTCGCTGATGATACAGCGCTGGTGGCTGATTCATGTGAGAAACTGCAGAAGCTGGTGACTGAGTTTGGTAAAGTGTGTGAAAGAAGAAAGCTAAGAGTAAATGTGAATAAGAGCAAGGTTATTAGGTACAGTAGGGTTGAGGGTCAAGTCAATTGGGAGGTAAGTTTGAATGGAGAAAAACTGGAGGAAGTGAAGTGTTTTAGATATCTTGGAGTGGATCTGGCAGCGGATGGAACCATGGAAGCGGAAGTGGATCATAGTTTGGGGGAGGGGGCGAAAATCCTGGGAGCCTTGAAGAATGTGTGGAAGTCGAGAACATTATCTTGGAAAGCAAAAATGAGTATGTTTGAAGGAATAGTGGTCCCAACAATGTTTTATGGTTGCGAGGCGTGGGCTATGGATAGAGTTGTGCGCAGGAGGATGGATGTGCTGGAAATGAGATGTTTGAGGACAATGTGTGGTGTGAGGTGGTTTGATCGAGTAAGTAACGTAAGGGTAAGAGAGATGTGTGGAAATAAAAAGAGCGTGGTTGAGAGAGCAGAAGAGTGTGTTTTGAAATGGTTTGGGCACATGGAGAGAATGAGTGAGGAAAGATTGACAAAAAGGATATATGTGTCGGAGGTGGAGGGAACGAGGAGAAGTGGGAGACCAGATTGGAGGTGGAAAGATGGAGTGAAAAAGATTTTGTGTGATCGGGGCCTGAACATGCAGGAGGGTGAAAGGAGGGCAAGGAATAGAGTGAATTAGATCGATGTGATATACCGGGGTTGACGTGCTGTCAGTGGATTGAATCAGGGCACGTGAAGCGTCTGGGGTAAACCATGGAAAGCTGTGTAGGTATGTATATCTGCGTGTGTGGACGTATGTATATACATGTGTATGGGGGTGGGTTGGGCCATTTCTTTCGTCTGTTTCCTTGCGCCACCTCGCAAACGCGGGAGACAGCGACAAAGCAAAAAAAAATATATATATATATATATATATATATATATATATATATATATATATATATATATATATATATATGTATATATATATATATGTTTTCCCTGGGGATAGGGGATTAAGAATACTTCCCACGTATTCCCTGCGTGTCGTAGAAGGCGACTAAAAGGGGAGGGAGCGTGGGGCTGGAAATCCTCCCCTCTTGTTTTTTCCAAAAGAAGGAACAGAGGGGGCCAGGTGAGGATATTCCAAAAAAGGCCCAGTCCTCTGTTCCTAACGCTACCTCGCTAACGCGGGAAATGGCGAATAGTTTAAAAGAAAAGAAAGAATATATATATATGTGTGTGTGTGTGTTGGTGATGGGTAGTATGAAAGGCACTTGCAGGTATGACGGGGTAAAAGATGAAACTAGCTAGTGTTGAGAGTAGCTCGTTATGACAGCAATGATCACTGAATGTAGAGTACCATGAGGGCCCATAAGCAGGTGGTGGTAGGGAAGAAGGTGATCAGGTAGGGTCAGTAGGTGGTTGGTGGGGTAGGAGGTGGCCAGGGACGGAGCAACAGATGCTGGTAGAGTACGAGGTGACCAGGGAGGGGGTAGTAGGTGATGGTTAGGTACAAGGTAACCAGGGAGGGAGTAGTAGATGATGGAGGGTACAAGGTAACCAGGGAGGGGCAGCAGGTGATGATGGGGTACTAGGTGACCAGAGGGGGGGGGGGACAGAAGATGATGGTGGGTTATAGGGTGACCAGGGAGAGGGCAGCAGATGATGATGGGGTACAAGGTGACCAGAGATGGGACAATAGGTGATGGTGGGGGTACAAGGTGACTAGGGACGGGGCAGAAGGTGACTAGGGACGGGGCAGCAGGTGATGATGGGGTATAAGGTGACTAGGGTGGGGGTAGTAGGTGATGGTAGGGTACAAGGTGACCGGGGTGGGGGCAGTAGGTGATGGTAGGGTACAAGGTGACCAGGGACGGGGCAACAGATGATGGCGGGGTACATGGTAACTAGGAAGGTAATAGAGAAAAATGTTAGAATAGAAATTTGGGCATCTCCCTGACTAACTGTATAGTCTGCCATACTGATCGCTCTTGAGCAGGTAGAAATCACTGCCACAGACAGTTTAATTATCTCTGATTCTTTATCCTCACCACTTGCCCTTAACCACCTGAGATCAGAATGTAACATGCTGGTCCCTGAAGCCACACACAAACACTCAAGACATTATTGCTCAAGGGACTTAAATTGTCATGAATTCCCTCTCATGTAGGCCTCTGTCAGAATAACATATGTGATGCTTTAGCCAAACTTGCAATTAGTAAAGGTGATTTTGAAAACAACATTGGGTTGTCAGTCAGAACCCTCAAAACTGTAATTAGAAAGCAAGTAACTAGCCTCTTGAAGCACGAAGACGAGCTCGATTAGCACTAGTAGAAACATTTTCCATCACATTAAAATGCGTAAAGTAAACCCGTATTTAGAGAAAGTATTGATATCACTATATTACAAAATGTAATGGCTAGACTAAAGCTAAGCTTAGTGTACTATTGGCGCTTTCGTCTATCTGGAGATGTTAACTGTGTGAATTGTAAAGTTTGTGGTCGAAGATCTGGACACAATCTAGCACACAGTGTCTTAAAATGTGAAAATAGAGCCTTTTAGGGATAGATCTAAACAAACCTTGCAAGAAATGTCACAACACCATATTGTTAATAACAAGATACCTGAGATTTTAAGTTTGTATCCACGTTTTGCATCCAGTCGGTAAAACATACCATATGAAACTATGTAATGTATGTACTGAAATACGAATTGTAACATCTTATGTAATATCAACCTACCAGGGTCTGAGTAAGACCCTTTGTAACCCCTGTAATTCTTTTACGCTACCGCTCACAAGATGAGCATAGGGTGCACAATAAACTTGCCTGGGTTACCGACACAAATCAGTCAATAAGGAAAGTACAAGTTGATCAAAGAGGATTTGGGGGAGAGTTGAGGGAGAGGTACAAGGTGACCAGAGAGAGGTCAGCAGGTGAGGGTAGGCTATAAGGTGACCAGGGGAGAGGGAAGCAGGTGATGATGAGGTGTTGAACATACTGACCAGGCAGAGCAGCAGGTGATGCTGGGTGACCAGGCAGAGCAGCAGGTGATGCTGAGTGACCAGGCAGAGCAGCAGGTGATGCTGGGTGACCAGGCAGAGCAGCAGGTGATGCTGGGTGACCAGGTAGAGCAGCAGGTGATGCTGGGTGACCAGGCAGAGCAGCAGGTGATGCTGGGTGACCAGGCAGAGCAGCAGGTGATGCTGGGTGACCAGGCAGAGCAGCAGGTGATGCTGAGTGACCAGGCAGAGCAGCAGGTGATGCTGGTGACCAGGCAGAGCAGCAGGTGATGCTGGGTGACCAGGTAGAGCAGCAGGTGATGCTGGGTGACCAGGTAGAGCAGCAGGTGATGCTGGGTGACCAGGCAGAGCAGCAGGTGATGCTGGGTGACCAGGTAGAGCAGCAGGTGATGCTGGGTGACCAGGCAGAGCAGCAGGTGATGCTGGGTGACCAGGCAGAGCAGCAGGTGATGCTGGGTGACCAGGCAGAGCAGCAGGTGATGCTGGTGACCAGGCAGAGCAGCAGGTGATGCTGGGTGACCAGGCAGAGCAGCAGGTGATGCTGGGTGACCAGGCAGAGCAGCAGGTGATGCTGGGTGACCAGGCAGAGCAGCAGGTGATGATACATAGCAATACAAAGGATCAAGAAGAATGCAAAAGACATAAGGGAATTCAAACAACATCAGACCAACGGGTTCGTCCGCTACTGTTAGTGATAGAGGAAGAGATCTGGAACTCGCAGACCAGTGTGGTGAGAGCAGTAAGACAGATATTACAAAGAAAAGAAAATGTTAGTCGTGGATCAGAAGAAAAATATTCATCAAGTTCATTCTTTGAGATGTGTATGCTACTGCCTTCAACAACACATATTGGTAACTGATTCCCTTCCATGTGGTTATTATCTTGCTGAAGAAAATGTGCTTCGCCTCGTTCGAAGATAAACGTCTGCCCACCAGTTTGTATCCATTACTTCATGTGAAACAAGACGAATCTGTACTTGATAGCTTGATAGATCACGTCACTCAGGAAACACCATCCCACTCAGCCAGGAAACACCACCTCAATCAGCCAATCAGGCTGGCGGCGGGAGGCAAGGGGAGCTGCTGACGGTCGAGAAGGTTGGCAGATATCAGGGCCGAGGTGGATGGGTGTGGCCAGGGTGAGGGGACAGGTAGCAGGGAGGCTGCAACAACAAGTAAACACGACACGTATGGGAGGAGACAGGTGCCGGGCCAGCCAGCAGACACTACCTCACTTCCTCTCTGGCTCGCGGCCAAGCTGAGGGGCGTTCCCTCTGTGGTCATCTTAACCTCTTGACCCCCGACAGTCCGACCTCTGGGTATCCTACCGAAGGGTCGCACCGTCGTGTTCAAGGGTCGTACCGGCGTGATCACGGGGTCGTAGCATCGTGCTCAATGATCGTTCCGTTGAGTTCAACGGTCGTACCGTCGTGATCACGGGTCGTACCGTCGTGCTAAATCGATGAGTCTCATCCATGGTTTTCCACCTGGTTTATATGTAGAGAAATATTGATAATTGTTTCATCATTGATGTCTTGTTCTCTCTCCACACCGTACTAACTGTCTGCCATTGATGTCTTGGTGTCGTTCCACACACACGCCATCATCACCTGCCCGTTATTGATGTCTTGGTCTTGCACCGCACACACTGCTCATGATTGGTGTCTTCTCGCTGTATAACACGTCAACTGCCGTCCACCATAAAAGCTTCATCAACAACATCAACAAAATGTAACTATGGCAATGAGTGGACACCCGTGGTGTAGTGGTCAGCGTTCCTGAGCGTGACGCCTACGTTCGAATCCTTGTTGCGCCAGTCGATGCAGTCAAGCCAGCTGTTTATCCACTCACTGGGGTTGGTCGATAGTATGACTACCTGGCTCAGGCGTCAATGAGTCGATGAGGGTTTCAGTTGCCCGTTCCGTCTCACTTAACATAAAAACAGTTTAAATGGAGATAGATTCAGGGATGATTTACCATTGGCATACAAGCAAGTTGCAGGTGTGTAGTTGTCCTGGAAATAAAGTTGCTCTCAGCAGTCAGCTCTGCATCTTATATCCAGTTTTTGATCCGTGAGGTTCACTTGTCAGTGTCTGCTGGGTTACCTGTAGCTGTCTACTCATGACCAGCATAGATCGCTTGGACGATAGATAGATACATTCTTCTCCTCCTAATACTAGCATGTGATTGGTACATGCCTCCATGGATGTGAATGTACCATGCAACTTTCCTAATGCTTCTTCTTTACCATTATTTTGTCTTTATTTAGATACGATAATCATGTGGATATGGTTTTCCCATGCCATACCTGGCCCCCGTGTCACTACCATGAGCGCTACAGGAAACGGGGTGTGGCGTGTGAGCACGTTAGCCCGCTGTGTCTGACCGCCACCACAGCACTGACCTGCCATATATACCCACACTGGCTTACATACACGCAAACACCAACCTCCTTGGCAGAAGTGCCAGTTGAGACATTTTCAACTCCCGCTTTTTAAGCTAAAGATGGACTGGATCCCATTCTAACTTCAGGCATTTTAGAAGCGATGGAGTATTACACTTGGGCATGTAAAATGTACTTGATTCTTTGTTTGAGTGAGAGAGAGCTCTAGTATTAAGTCACGTCTTCTCATAAGAAGAAAGAAGGGGAAAGAATATTTGTTGCATCGTTTTGCTTTGTTCTTCTTTGTTCTTAAGACCTCCTCAACAGCCATAGTGTTATGCCAGGCACAGGACATTTTCCCAGAGGGTTCCATGACACCAAAACCAGGAATACCAGAAACAGACCAGAAGAACTACCGCCCCATATCCCTCCCAGAAGTCCCAGAGAAACTTTACGAAATAATTATAAACCTCAGGTTTAAGAGGCCACCTTCAAAACAACAACATTATAACCTTAATACGGCTTCCATAGGAGCAGTACCACCACCTCGCAGTCGCGATTGCGGCAGAAAAAGAAATTGTACAGTCGTATAGGGGGATAGAAGCAGAGCATTTGACACAGTGTGGCCTGCAGTATAAACTACTACAGTCAGGTGTATCAGAGATCACGGAGAAACGCTGTGTGGCTTTCCAGATGTCGTCATCAACTCTACAACGTCAACCAAAGTCCCGCTAGACCAGCGGGATTTCTGATGATAAGTCATGTATATGTTCGAGGAGCAGTTTTGGGTAAACGTTGGGAACCCGAGTTTCTAACATCAAATTGCCTCCAAATTGCCAGACTTGGGCGTTTTTTGAACTATTTCCTGCAATAACGCTGTAAGCAGGCAAGCAGAAATGTCAAATGGAGTTTCTATACATGTGTTTTAAAGGTCAGGCAATAGGATTGAGACATTTCTGAAGTAACCAATGATAAACAATGCTAAAACAATGCCAAAGTGTAATACTCCATCGCTTTTAAAATGCCTTAAGTTAGAATGGGATTCAGACCATCTTTAGCTCAAGAAAGGCGATTCCCTAAACGTATTTTCCCAGGGCTTCGCTGTATCAGTTTTGCTATCTGATGCACTGTGATCAACAAAGACTCAAATGTCTACAGTTACATTTGCTTGGCTTTCTCAAATTGGGTAAGTAGGCCACACTCTCAGAGCTATCCCACACAAGAGTCAAAACTCACAGTGTTGACATGTAACTAAGCGGGATCCCACAGGGCAGCGGAGTCACCATCGCCATTTATAACGTACACAGCCGACATTCCCCCACCAGTTGGTGCCATGAAGCCTGGCCGTTGATGACACTCATATTTTAGTCTCGGAACAACTCACTCTCAGAACATACCTGTTTAGTGCAGTCAGAGGCAACCAAACTCAACCAATTCGGAAATGATTGTAAGATGAAAACAAACTCGGATAAATTTACTGCAGTGGCTCTAGGAAGAATGAAACCCACCGACCCAACCGCAGAAGGTAACAAGATGACGCCCAAGAAGAGCTGCAGAATTCTGGGTCATGCAAGGCAAAGCAGCCCCGACCAGTCTGTACAAAATCTGCCACCTTCCAGGGAACCAAAACTTGCACCTAATCCTGATGATATCTGTCCTAACCAGTTCACCCATACCAGCACTTCTCACCAACACATATCACGTATGCTGAAGTCACAAAGGACACAATATATGGCTCAATGATTCGTCACACATGAAATATACCCCAACACTGAAAGCAACGTTGAACAGCACGAACGATTGAACATTATAAACCAGTCGGGTTATACCTAAGAGAAGCAGCCCAGAAAGTATGGCAAAGACTTGAAGACAAACATGATACAAACTACAGACAAACCCGAGATCTGGACAACATGGATCACACTTGGTTCCTTTGAAGCCTCAGCGCACTCAGGGAGGCTCCAGTCATCCATCGATGTACACTATGAACAATGTTGACCTTAGCTTAGTCAATCTCCCTCATAAAAACAGATAGAACACGTGATGCCGGGGGTATATAAGTAAGGCACCAAAAGCACGCTTCAAGAAAAATCACCCACAGTCATTAAGAAACTTGTTCCATATACCTGTACGCACCTCAATCTGCTCTTCCATTTCAAACTTTCCCTTCATCTCTTCCCCTGTCCCATTTCTTCTTCCTTTCCTCCAATCATCATACTAAAGAATAATTCTAACCTCAGGAATGCGTCCTACATCAAATGATTCGTAAGGATCATTTGTTCTTGATATTTTACCTTGTATCTTTGTTTATCTTTGTCTGGATCAAGATGGTCTTCCCTGGCCATGATTGGGCAGACTGTGTGTACCCGCGTCAGGCACCGTACCTCCCTCTTGACAGATGTACTGTACAGCCTGGCGGGGTGCAGGGCTGACGTCCCTCCCAGGTACTGTACAGCCTGGCGCGTTGCAGGGCTGACGTCCCTCCCAGGTTCTGTACAGCCTGGCGGGGTGCAGGGCTGACGTCCCTCCCAGGTACTGACAGTACAGCCTGGCGAGGTGCAGGGCTGACGACCCTCCCAGATACTGTGTACAGCCTGGCGAGGTGGTGGTGGTGGTGCAGGGCTGACGTCCCTCCCGGTTGGCCTTACATAACCCGTCGGGCCACTAAGACCCGGCAGGTCCAGGAAGCAGTTAACCAGTGTACACAAGACACTTCGTGTCAGGGTACGGCTGCCTGACCTTCAGCGGAAGACGGTCACGAATTCCACCGTCCACGTGTGACGTAACCATTACGAACTTTCTTGTCTGGTGGCCGGTCTCGCCCCGACCGTGGTGGTGTGTTTATCGTCACTCTCGTCCCTCCGGACTGACTGTCGACCCTTTCTGACTGTCACCAACATGACTGTCGTCATTTCCTGACTGTCGCCAACATGACTCATCCCTCTCCTTGTCACCAACATGACTCGCCTCTTCCTCTCACCAACATGACTCATCTCTTCCTCTCACCAACATGACTCATCTCTTCCTCTCACCAACATGACTCATCTCTTCCTGACTGCCGCGAACATGACTGTTTCTTTCCACGCTTTGATCAGCATATCAGTCCTTCAGCTCCGTGACTAATGATAAAGCGATTCTCTCTGTTTTCTAAGATATTCTTGTCTTATCGTTTTTACTAGACTGTCATTAATACATTCTTTTCCTTGTAGGTTGTCTCCGATGGTTTCTCTTCCTTGTAGACTGTCGCCAATATTTTAATTTCCTTGTAAACTGTTCGTTGTTCTCTTCTCGAAGTAGACTGTCGCCTGTTTTCTATTTCTTATAAACTATTGCCAATGTATCTTTTTCCATATTGACCGTCGCCAATGTTTTTTTTTTTTTCTTGTAGACTGTCACCATTGTTTTCTGATTCTTATAGAGTCGCCAATATTTTCTTTTTCTTTTAGACAGTGTTTTCTTTTTCTTTTAGACTGTTGACGGTATTTTCATTTCTTGATAGACTATCGCCAATAGTTTCATTTCTTGATAGACTGTCGCCCATATTTTCATTTCATGATGGACTGTCGCCCATATTTTCACTTCATGATAGACTGTCGCCAATATTTTCATTTGTTGATAGACTGTCGCCTATATTTTCATTTGTTGATAGACTGTCGCCTATATTTTCATTTGTTGATAGACTGTCGCCAATATTTTCATTTGTTGATAGACTGTCGCCAATGTTTTCATTTCTTGATAGACTGTCGCCAATGTTTTCATTTCCTTACAGAGGGTCACCAGTGTTTTCATTTCCATACAGATTATCTTCAGGGATTTCATTTCCTTAGGTAGTGTCGTCACGTCACATGGTTTACCGTATGTCAGTAAGACCCAGCACTTATGAACTGACGGTGACCTGACTTGCTCCATTCTTCCAAACGGCACCGACAGAGGGAGGTCAACTCAACTAAAGATGTGAAGAGATTTATAAAGAAAATAGTTAAGGGAAAGAAACGTTAAGATTTAAGGGAAATTGCATCGATAAGGCAAGAATGAATTGCTGCATCATAAAGGGTAATGCAATATCTTTAATAAAGGATCAGAGAATATTTACATTGATATGAATTTGAGATTTTCTACACGAGAAAGGGGAGGATAAAATGAAAAAGGATTAAGGGAGATTAACATAATAAAAGATGACGGGAAATAATTTTCGCAAAAGATGCAAGAAAATTCACTTGAGAAAGGCTGTAGGGAAATTCCTGTGACAAAAGATGACAAAATATGTGTTCAACACAGGAAGATCACGTCAAGATACCGGGAGATTACATCAAGATACCGGGAGATTACATCAAGATACCGGGAGATTACATCAAGATGCCGGGAGATTACATCAAGATGCCGGGAGATTACATCAAGATACCGGGAGATTACATCAAGATGCCGGGAGATTACATCAAGATGCCGGGAGATTACATCAAGATGCCGGGAGATTACATCAAGATACCGGGAGATTACATCAAGATGCCGGGAGATTACATCAAGATGCCGGGAGATTACATCAAGATGCCGGGAGATTACATCAAGATACCGGGAGATTACATCAAGATGCCGGGAGATTACATCAAGATACCGGGAGATTACATCAAGATACCGGGAGATTGCATCAAGATACCGGGAGATTACATCAAGATGCCGGGAGATTACATCAAGATGCCGGGAGATTACATCAAGATGCCGGGAGATTACATCAAGATGCCGGGAGATTACATCAAGATGCCGGGAGATTACATCAAGATGCCGGGAGATTACATCAAGAGAGGACGCCGGGAGATTACATCAAGATGCCGGGAGATTACATCAAGAGAGGACGCCGGGAGATTACATCAAGATGCCGGGAGATTACATCAAGAGAGGATGCCGGGAGATTACATCAAGAGAGGACGCCGGGAGATTACATCAAGATGCCGGGAGATTACATCAAGAGAGGATGCTGGGAGATTACGTCAAGAGAGGATGCCGGGAGATTACATCAAGGGAGGATGAAGGAAAATGTACTTGAGACTTATAAAAGGAAGTGGGATTAACCAATCGCGGGCTGGAGAGTGACAGCACCGGGTTACGCGAAGGACGAGGAAAGTCTGCCATACGACCGGGACCAGAGCTTTGGTCTGCTGAAGGACACGATAGATAACGACATGAATGAAGTGTCACTGGAGGAGTTTGACCAGATAAGGAGGTGAAGGGGTGTCAGGTGATTAGGGGAAGGGACACTGGATAGCTAGGGGAAGGGATTTTAGATATTCGGGGAAGGGGCATTAGTTAGGAAAGGGAATAGGAGATAAAATGATAAGGAGAAAGGAGATCTGATAACTAGATGGGACATTAGATATCCGATGGAAAGAAGCCAAGGTAACGAGGAAGATGAGATTAGGTAACGAGAGAGAAGGAAGCATGACGTCACTGGGAAGGAAAGAAATAATAAGGGTATGAATGGTAAGGGAAAGTCAACCAGACAAAGCAGACCGGATAATGATAGCAACCAGATCTGACAACACCAGGAAATACACGAACATAAGACGTAGATAAAGTAAGACTTATGCTGAGAAAGAAGGAAGAATGTCAATAACATGATAAATGGAAGGATAACAATAACAGGATAAATGTAAGGATAAGAACATGGACGAAGATGGAACAGTAACATGAGGCTGGAGGAAGACAACAGAGGTTACTTCTCTTTGGTACAAAAACAAATCGTTAAAAAGAAACTTGAAAGAGGATTGCACGAAGAGGAAAGATGTTGCTAACTTCGTCTATACCAACGAGACGTAAATAAATGCGTCAACGATGTAGAAAGCGTACATAGAGGAGGGAAGTGCTACCTGCACTGGTCCCGCACCCCGAGCAGTTGGTGAGCAGGTCCGACACACATCGTGTCCCCTGACAGATTGCGCGTTCCTCGCCACCCACCCTCCGGACGCCTGCCGGAACTGAACACAACCACACAAGTTGGGAACTTGACTGGCGACATTTAGGTAAAACTCCCTCACGGACGACTGATAAAAAGAGTGAAGGTGGTGAATGTTATGCCGAGTTGCATTATATGTTCTCTGGTTGATGCTGGTGACAGACGCCCCTGATATACAGATACAGGCAAGACAGGTAACTCCAGAGTGCTGGAAAGCAATCCGGTTACTGTCATACGTTTACTTTAATTCCAGTATGGCGTAATCTCTCACTGTGATTCTCTCTGAGTTTATGTGGACCATATTTCATGTCTCTGGCTGATAAGATCACAGGAGCACAGTTGGTGGTTATGACTGGTTGAGGCGCTCAATGGCAGTTCCATCAACCCCTGACCATTACGGTGTATGGCCGGCCATGTGTCACAATCGTCTGTCACTTTTGAAAACGTTGTGAAGTGAAACTAACGGAGGCAGAGCCGCCCACCTTGAGGCAGACCTGGTCACATTGCGTCACATGTTGAGTCCGGTGGTGTGGTGTGGTGTGGCGTGGCGTGATGTGGTGTGGTGTGGTGTGGCGTGGTGTGATGTGGCGTGGTGTGGTGTGGTGTGGCGTGGTGGAAGGGAAGCAATCCTCCCATCACGGTCGCTCTCATCACCCACACCAAACTCTCAACGCTCACTTTCTTCCACTGCTGATCAGGTCTTTCTACTTTCTACTTCGTCTGGGAGGCTACTGCCAATCTCTTATTCTAATGTAATATTTGAACCTTGTCTTCAGTTACCTTGGTTGGCTGTGAGTTGGGCAATCACGTGGCGTAGGAGGCCCTGAGCAGCAGGGACTTGTCTTGGGTCATTTTTCCACACTTTGGTCAACATGGACAACGTGACCATGCCACACGCGCGCCTCGCTTGTCCCCTCCCGTCCGGTGACCTGAGCCATGCTGCTGGTGGGTCAGCCCGGCCACACCACACACACACACACACCAGTGGTGAGAACAACACGGACACAAAGCTACCTAGTGCGCTACACGCGACACTCACAAATATTTCCGCGTCTCATAAAATGTTTCAGATTGTTTTCCGAACGTGTTTAATTACCTATTTGTACAGCGCGGGGAAGGTGTACACTCGTGTGTGTGTGTGTGTGTGTGTGTGTGTGTGTGTGTGTGTGTGTACCATTTCAGGATATTCCACGAACGTTTCACAGCCCAGGCGGGCACAAACGTGCAACAAACGTTTCCAGTCTCGTACAAACCTCCTCACTGGCTAACTCCACACACGCTCTCATCCCACCACCAGATCTGATACATTTTCATTTCGTGGAATACTAGACATTAAAGTTATGTCTATATGAACTGAAGATGAACTAAGTGGTACAAATAACATTGTCTTCAAGTATGGCGGACCTGCGTATGAGGATCACAGTTGTATCGTGCAGTTGGAGGTAAAGTCTTGAAGCGAGTTGTTTATACTGGTCCCGCTAGCGCCTGTGGTCCTCAGCTGCCTCACACAAGCCCAACGTTCGACTGACTGACGAAGACCAGACTCTTCCCTAACGTTCTTGACCTCAGCCAGACGCCAGCGCCGCACACCTCATTGGCTGCAGCGGTGTTTGCGAGCGGCGGCGCTCATTGGCTGGGGGTTAACGATTTTCCGCACCCTCGCTGATTGGCGGAGAACGGTTGCAAGGCGACCCACACCCGATGAAAGTTGTAAACACGCTGTGCGTACCTGGGGTACCGTACGGCACGCTGCGCGTACCTGGGGTACCGTACGTCACGCTGTGCATACCTGGGACACCGCACGTCACGCTGCGCGTACCTGGGACACCGCACGTCACGCTGTGCCTACCTGGGGTACCGTACGTCACGCTGCGCGTACCTGGGATACCACACGTCACGCTGTGCGTACCTGGGGTACCGTACGTCACGCTGCGCGTACCTGGGGTACCGTGCGTCACGTTGTGCATATCTGGGACACCGCACGTCACGCTGTGCGTACCTGGGGTACCGTACGTCACGCTGTGCGTACCTGGGGTACCGAACGGCACGCTGTGCGTACCTGGGATACCGTACGTCACGCTGCGCGTACCTGGGGTACCGCACATCACGCTGTGCGTACCTGGGACACCGCACGTCACGCTGTGCGTACCTGGGGTACCGTACGTCACGCTGTGCATACCTGGGGTACCACATGTCACGCTATGCGTACCTGGGGTACCGCACGTCACGCTGTGCGTACCTGGGGTACCGTACGTCACGCTGTGCGTACCTGGGGGTACCACACGTCACGCTGTGCATACCTGGGGGTACCGCACGTCACGCTGTGCGTACCCAGGGGTACCATACGTCACGCTGTGCGTACCTGGGATACCACACGTTACGCTGTGCGTACCTGGGGTACCACACGTCACGCTGTGCGTACCTGGGGTACCACACGTCACGCTGTGCGTACCTGGGGTACCACACGTCACGCTGTGCGTACCTGGGATACCGTACGTCACGCCGTGCGTACCTAGGGTACCACACGTCACGCTGTGCGTACCTGGGGTGCCGTACGTCACGCTGTGCGTACCTGGGGTACCGTACGTCACGCTGTGCGTACCTGGGGCTACCGCACGACACGCTGTGCGTAACTAGGGAACCACACGTCACGCTGTGCGTACCTGGGACTACCGCACGTCACGCTGTGCGTACCTGGGGTACCACACGTCACGCTGTGCGAACCTGGGGTACCACACGTCACGCTGTGCGTACCTGGGGTACCGCACGTCACGTTGTGCTTACCTGGAGTACCGTACGCCACGCTGTGCGTAGCTGGGATACCGTACGTCACGCTGTGCGTACCTGGGGTACCACACGTCACGCTGTGCGTACCTGGGACTACCGCACGTCACGCTGTGCGTAACTAGGGAACCACACGTCACGCTGTGCGTACCTGGGATACCGCACGTCACGCTGTGCGTACCTGGGGTACCACACGTCACGCTGTGCGTACCTGGGGTACCACACGTCACGCTGTGCGTACCTAGGGTACCACACGTCACGCTGTGCGTACCTGGGGTACCGTACGTCACGCCGTGCGTACCTAGGGTACCACACGTCACGCTGTGCGTACCTGGGGTACCGTACGTCACGCTGTGCGTACCTGGGGTACCGTACGTCACGCTGTGCGTACCTGGGACTACCGCACGTCACGCTGTGCGTAACTAGGGAACCACACGTCACGCTGTGCGTACGTAGGACTACCGCACATCACGCTGTGCGTGCCTGGGGTACCACACGTCACGGTGTGCGTACCTGGGGTACCACACGTCACGCTGTGCGTACCTGGGGTACCGCACGTCACGCTGTGCTTACCTGGAGTACCGTACACCACGCTGTGCGTACCTGGGATACCGTACGTCACGCTGTGCGTACCTGGGGTACCACACGTCACGCTGTGCGTACCTGGGATACCGCACGTCACGCTGTGCGTACCTGGGGTACCACACGTCGCGCTGTGCGTACCTGGGGTACCACACGTCACGCTGTGCGTACCTAGGGTACCACACGTCACGCTGTGCGTACCTGGGGTACCGTACGTCACGCCGTGCGTACCTAGGGTACCACACGTCACGCTGTGCGTACCTGGGGTAGTAAGTCACGCTGTGCGTACCTGGGGTACCGTACGTCACGCTGTGCGTACCTGGGACTACCGCACGTCACGCTGTGCGTAACTAGGGAACCACACGTCACGCTGTGCGTACCTGGGACTACCGCACGTCACACTGTGCGTACCTGGGCTACCACACGTCACGGTGTGCGTACCTGGGGTACCACACGTCACGCTGTGCGTACCTGGGGTACCGCACGTCACGCTGTGCGTACCTGGGGTACCACACGTCACGCTGTGCGTACCTGGGGTACCACACGTCACGCTGTGCGTACCTGGGGTACCACACGTCACGCTGTGCGTACCTGGGGTACCGCACGTCACGCTGTGCTTACCTGGAGTACCGTCGCCACGCTGTGCGTACCTGGGATACCGTACGTCACGCTGTGCGTACCTGGGGTACCACACGTCACGCTGTGCGTACCTGGGGTACCACACGTCACGCTGTGCGTACCTGGGACTACCGCACGTCACGCTGTGCGTAACTAGGGAACCACACGTCACGCTGTGCGTACCTGGGATACCGCACGTCACGCTGTGCGTACCTGGGGTACCACACGTCACGCTGTGCGTACCTGGGGTACCGTACGTCACGCTGTGCGTACCTGGGGTACCACACGTCACGCTGTGCGTGCCTGGGGTACCACACGTCACGCTGTGCGTACCTGAGGTACCGTACGTCACGTTATGCTTACCTGGGGTACCACACGTCACGCTGTGCGTACCTGGGGGTACCACACGTCACACTGCGCGTACCTAGGGTACCGCACGTCACGCTGTGCGTACCTGGGGTACCACACGTCACGCTGTGCGTATCTGGGGTGTAGAGAATGATTGGATTATATTATACAAGATCTTCAGATTACACTATACAAAGTAATCAGATTACAGTATGCAAAACCGATGAAATCACGTGATGCAATATGACTGAAACACGTTATGCAGGATGATCAGTTTACATAATACATAAGATTACATTGTACGAGATCATCAGATTACATTATACAGTGTGATGAAATTCCTTTATACAGGACCACCAGATTACTGTACATAGGACTATTAGATTTCCTTGACCCAATTGATAAAACTACATTATACAGGATGATGGGATTACGTTACACAAAATGATCTGATTACGTTAAATATAATCAGAGTATAGTACACAAAAGCTGATCAAATTACGTTATACAAACAATAACTTTTGTGTTAGAGATCTTGAGCGTTCATAAACTTATCATTTTACAAATTTTATCAACGATAAAGTTATGGTCTGTACAAATTAGATAACTTTATTGTTGATAAAATTTGTAAAATGATAAGTTTATGAACGCTCGTTGTATGTTTTGGACAATCACATATTTACCAAATGGCGTCCTAGCTTCGTCTCTTCGATGTATATCAACTGACTTATATTTCTCTCATGTGTCTCCCCTGATGATGTGATTTTTACACGAAAATGCACTTGGGAACTTATCGTGTTTCATTTCCCCGTGGACTCATAGGAATATACTTGATCCTTATAAGTTGTTATAAATCGGTTCATGTTTCCAGAGTGGAGCCCAAGGTTTGGCGCCCCCCCCCCCCCCCACGTGAGGACACCTCAGGTGTCTTCCTCCTGACGGAAAGATAAAGTCAGATGAGGTAGGGGAAGGGCGGCCGGGCCACAGAAGCCACGGCACAAGGGTGTCCTTCTGACTTTCCCCGAAAGGCTAAGAACTTCCTGTTTCCCTGTACACACCAGGCGCGCCATGCGGGTCCGCTGTCCTACATGGAATAGGTTGGCCATTAGACCAGCCTGCAGCCGTAGTCTTGGCCACAGGACCGTCCAGCAGCCGTAGTCTTGGCCACAGGACCGGCCAGCATCCGTAGTCTTGGCCACAGGACCGGCCAGCATCCGTAGTCTTGGCCACAGGACCGGCCAGCAGCCGTAGTCTTGCATGATGAACATACTACAGTTCATACATAATGGGCAGCTGTGGACTCCCAGGTCCACTCAAACCATCACATTCTGCAGGTGTGAGAGCGAATGATGATCATGATGATAACAGTGTGTTATCATGCCTCAACTTATCACCCGGATCATCCATCTATATCATTCCTCCACCCCCTCTGGCCATCGTCTCCCCGCGGGGTGGAAGGGAAGGACACCTTTAGAGGGGCGGGGCGGGGCGGGGCGGTGCGGGGAAGGCAGGGGGACGACCCCGGAAGAGCAGCAGATGCGGGTCGCCCACACGGAAGGAAAAGGAGGCGGTGACATGCTCCCTCACTCATGGTGCTGACTCTGTGGCCGTCTGTGTGGATGTCAGCCTGGCCTTCTGTGTGGATGTCAGCCTGTCCGTCTGTGTGGATGTCAGCCTGGCCGTCAGCCGCTCCACCAACACTAGGTCACAGGTTCGACCCCCGACAATAGAACGGGTAAAGACGTGAGTTCCACCTCAGGAATGTACGTACGACTCATACGTGCATGTCTGGTGCAACGGGTAGCCTAGTGAAGTGCAAGCTCACAGGTCAAGGTTCGAACCCCAGTGCAAACATGGGAATCACTGTGGTCCCATGAGATTAGAGTATATATATATATATATATATATATATATATATATACACCCTCCGATATAATTTCCCAGGAATACTAAAAAAACTTATACCTCTGTCATATGAACACTCACCAAGGCAAAGGGGACAAAGGTGAGAGTTCAAATTAGAGGTATAAGTTTGTTGAGGATTCCTGGTAAATTATATGGGAAGGTATTGATTGAGAGGGTGAAGGCATGTACAGAGCATCAGATTGGGGAAGAGCAGTGTGGTTTCAGAAATGGTAGAGGATGTGTGGATCAGGTGTTTGCTTTGAAGGATGTATGTGAGAAATACTTAGAAAAGCAAATGGATTTGTATATGGCATTTATGGATCTGGAGAAGGCATATGATAGAATTGATAAAGATGCTCTATGGAAGGTATTAATAGTATATGGTGTGGCGTGGGAGGTAAGTTGATAGAAGCAGTGAAAAGTTTTTACCAATGATGTATGGCATGTTCACGAGTAGGAAGAGAGGAAAGTGATTGGTTCCCAGTGAAAGTCGGTTTGCGGCAGGGGTGCCGGATGTCTACATGGTTGTTTAATTTGTTTATGGATGGGGTTGTTAGGGAGGTGAATGCAAGAGTTTTGGAAAGAGGGGCAAGTATGCAGTCTGTTGTGGATGAGAGGGCTTGGGAAGTGAGTCAGTTGTTGTTCGCTGATGATACAGCGCTGGTGGCTGATTCGGATAAGAAACTGCGGAAGTTGGTGACTGAATTTGGTAAAGTGTGTGAAAGTAGAAAGTTGAGAGCAGATGTGAATAAGAGCAAGGTTATTAGGTTCAATAGAGTTGAGGGACAAGTTTATCGGGAGGTAAGTTTGAATGGAGAAACATGGAGGAAGTGGAGTGTTTTAGATACCTGGAAGTGGACTTAGAAGCAGATGTAACCATGGAAGCGGATGTAAGTCATAGGGTTGGGTAGGGGGCGAAGGTTTTAGGAGCTTTGAAGAATGTGTGGAAGGCAAGAACGTTATCTCGGAGAGCAAAAATGGGTATGTTTGAAAGAATAATGGTTCCAACAATGTTATATGGTTGCGAGGCATGAGCTATAGATAGGGTTGTGCGGAGGAGGATGGATGTGTTGGAAATGAAATGTTTAAGGACAATATGTGGGACAAGTTTATCGGGAGGTAAGTTTGAATGGAGAAACATGGAGGAAGTGGAGTGTTTTAGATACCTGGAAGTGGACTTAGAAGCAGATGTAACCATGGAAGCGGATGTAAGTCATAGGGTTGGGTAGGGGGCGAAGGTTTTAGGAGCTTTGAAGAATGTGTGGAAGGCAAGAACGTTATCTCGGAGAGCAAAAATGGGTATGTTTGAAAGAATAATGGTTCCAACAATGTTATATGGTTGCTAGGCATGAGCTATAGATAGGGTTGTGCGGAGGAGGATGAATGTGTTGGAAATGAAATGTTTAAGGACAATATGTGGTGTGAGGTGGTTTGATCGAGTAAGTAATGAAAGGGTAAGAGAGATGTTTGGTAATAAAAAGCGTGTGGTTGAGAGACCAGAAGAGGGTGTGTTGAAATGGTTTGGACACATGGAGAAAATGAGTGAGGAATGATTGACGAAGAGGATATATGTGTCAGAGGTGGAGGAAATGAGAAGTGGGAGACCATATTGGAGGTGGATGGATGGAGTGAAAAAGATTTTGAGCGACCGGGTTCTGAACATACAAGAGGGCGAAAGGCATGCAAGGATTAGAATGAATTGGAACGATCTGGTATACCGGGGTCGACATGCTGTCAATGGATTGAATCAGGGCATATGAAGCGTCCGGGGTAAACCATGGAAAAGTCTGTTGGGGGCTGGATGTGGAAAGGGAGTTGTGGTGTTCGTGCATTACATCTAGAGACTGAGTGTGGAAAGGGAGTTGTGGTGTCCGTGCATTACATCTAGAGACTGAGTGTGAAGGGATGTGGTCTTTTTTGTCTGTTCCTGGCGCTACCTCGCTGGAAAGGGGGGAGGGGGGAATGCTATTTCATGTGTGGCGTGGTGACAATGGGAATGGATGAAGGCAGCAAGTATGAATATGTACATGCGTATATATGTACATGTCTGTGTATGTATATGTATGTATACGTTGAAATGTATAGGTATGTATAAGTGCGTGTGTGGGCGTTTATTGTATGTACATGTGTATGTGGGTGGGTTGGGCCATTCCTCGTCTGTTTCCTTGCGCTACCTCGCTAACGCGGGAGACAGCGATTGATTATATTAAATGAATATATATATATATATATATATATATATATATATATATATATATATATATATATATATATATATATATTACACCGGGACCTTCCTAATGGTTCCTGCAGAACTTCCAGTAGCAGGGAATTGTAGATTCCTTGAGAGTGACGAGATTGTACTCCCAGTAATACATCTTGGGTATGTGAATGTGTGTGGACATAGCTAAGTTGAGAAGGGAAAGACGGGTAGTGTGTTAAGAGAGAGGAACCTGGTTGTCATGGCTCCGAACGAAGCTTATGGTAAGCTAAAGAGGGAGGGAAGAAGATTGATCTGGGAGTCTCGTAGCTGTAATGTGTGAGGTTAGTGTGAGAGCAGACCAGGAGGAGCGGGAATGTGCCGGAGACTGTGAGGAAGTGGGCCCCAGGCTGATGTGGACGAAAATGAAAATGAATTGTGAAATTTGGATGATTGTTTATTTTCTTGGTAGTGAGACGGGTAGGGAGGAGAGGCGAGTGTTGTGGTTATTTGACGCACTCGGTGCGCTTGTCAATAACTGTTACTCATAGATATGGACCCATTCATCTGGGGTATACGCGTCCAACACTGTTCTATACAGGGAAAACTTGAGTGTGACAGCTTAGATGTTCACTGTTGATAACTTCAATATGTACTGCAAAGATGAGAAAACCGCGCGCGACGTAAAACTGAAGAACACTAAACTTGCCGAAGAACACACGATGATTCGTATGGTATTGTACCATAAAGATGCAAAGACGTTCTCATCTGTGATGAAGAATAATATGGCCTGAGATACTGTACTGTACCAGTGTGGGTTGTAGATAGTGCTATACGATCACGAACTGGGCAATCCGCAATACAAACTCCATTGGTTACACGACTCTAGTAACAATCTCAGTCAACCCTCTTCGTTATGTATGTTACAAGGAGGAATTAAATCATCATCCCTACATCAGCCTGGAGCCCGAATGTCACGGGTGAACATCGTAAATGACGCCAGCGTCGACCATCTTACTGACCACAGAAAACGACGTGTGCTGGAGGCGGTGCCACACACCACCAGGATGCCCACACAACCAACGCTCAAACAAATATGTTTTCTCCAATCTCGTTATCTGATGAACGCACCGATAACCGCGGGGTTCCTCTCCGTTGTCAAGAAAAACAGGGTTAATTAGGCTGGCCCCGAACTGACCTCATCCCCTTCATCACCCCCCGGGGTCGTGACCTCACTCCCCATCTCGTGACCTGACGGGGCGGCGCCTGGTATGACCCAGCCCTTGCCTCCAGCCCTGTGTTGTGACTCAGATTATTTTCCATTGTTCGTAATTATCATTTAGAATTTATTATTCATCATGTAGCATTATATATATATATATATATATATATATATATATATATATATATATATATATATATATATATATATATATATATATATGAATGGTAATTTACCTCTGAGCGTCGAGGATTCGAACCCAGCTCTACCGCTTGATTTTATCATTTTGCCGGTTGTAACCCGTGCGAGCGCGGGCTTTCCGCACCTCATAGGTCATGTGATGTGACAGGGGATCGCAGCTATTGGTTCGTCTGAGTTGGAAAGCTTTAGTCGCATCGCGGTCCAGTGGGTAGCGTACCGGCCTACCACGCCGAAGGATTGGGTTCGAATCCTAGACGTCCAGAGGTAAGTTATCATCATCTATTCCATGTGTCCAGTACATGATGAATACGTACAAAAAGTACACAAGTGGTGAGTGTACATAAGATGCTGGAAAACGAAGGGTCAAACGCTTTCGTATGCCAGCGTGCAATATGAAGACGGAGTGAAGGTTACGAGAACCAGAATATGATATACCAACCAACACGCCATCCATTGTGCTGGGGTAGACATACTGACCAGTGGGTAGGTAAAGGGATTAAGGCCACCATGGGCGACCTCTCCTTTCTGAAGATGCAAAATTAGGTCACTATGTCCAGGTAAACATATCAAAATCTTTTTGACGTAGAAATGTCTAAATTTACGAAGAGCAATATTTTTATTTATACTGCTATCCCTATTATGTTTGATAAGAGACGATTCAACAGTATTTTTGTGAATGATTTTATTGTGTGTGACGACCTTAGCATTGCTCCAGTCAGCTCAATGATCAAAATATCTGAAGCGAACAAATATTGTATTGTGTTCTCCATCATAACTAACACTAATGTTATATTGTCTCACACAGAGAAGCTTACTTGTTGACCAATGGAAAGCTGATCATCATCTTGGCGCGGAGTGCTGTACACTCAACCATTTTGAGCAGTTACGAAATGTTTTATGACTCGTCCTCACGGTATTGTTATTGTTGAATACTACATTGATGTTAAGTTTTTAACAACATCACTTACTGGTAAAAGATTGCAAGCTGAGTCGAGGAAATGTTAGTGGTACTGCGATTCCTAGCCAGCATCACAGATGGTGCAGTGATCTGTCCTGGCCTCCTGTGTTCTGGTTCTTACGTTCTGGTTGTTGTTTCCTGACAGTTAAATGCTTAAGTGATGTGTAGGTGTCTTGTCTTCTTGTAGATTGAACAGTCGTCTCTCGTGTGCGGGCAGTGTTGTGCTTCATGGTGACATGTAGTTTGATGAGGCCATCCTGTAGGTGTAGGTGAAGGTGTGGGTGTAAGTGTAGATGTGGGTGTAGTTGTAGGTGTAGGTGTAGGAGTAGGTGTAGATGTGGGTGTAGGTGTAGGTGTGGGTGTAGGTGTGGATATAGGTGTAGGTGTGGGTTTAGGTGTAGGTGTAGGTGTGGATGTAGGTGTAGGTGTAGATGTGGGTGTGGGTGTAGGTGTAGGTGTGGGTGTAGGTGTAGGTATGGGTGTAGCTGTGAGTGTAGGTGTGGGTGTAGGTGTAGGTGTGGGTGTAGGTGTGGGTGTAGGTGTGGGTGTGGTGTAGGTTATGGGTGTAGGTGTAGGTGTAGGTGTGGGTGTAGGTGTA